>NW_020327806.1:0-15589 GCF_001858045.2 Oreochromis niloticus | reverse complement strand
ACGCCCTGACATTGGCGATAGCTAATACGCCACGTTACAGACACGCCCGGCGAGCGGCGATTGCTGATAAGTCACGTCAGAGACACGCCCTGTGATCGGCGATCACTCATACTTCATGTCAGACACACCCCGTGTGAGTGGCGATTGCTGATAAGTCACAAAACAGTCACGCCCTGACATTGGCGATCGCTAATACGTCACGTCACAGACACGCCCGGCGAGCGGCGATTGCTGATAAGTTATGTCACAGTCACGCCCTGACATTGGCGATCGCTAATACGTCACGTCACAGACACGCCCGGCGAGCGGCGAGTGCTGATAAGTCACGTCAGAGACACGCCCTGTGAACGGCGATCACTGATACTTCACGTCGGAAACACCCCGTGAGAGCAGCAATTGCTGATAAGTTTTGTGACAGATACGCCCAACTACTGGCGATTGCTCATATGTCACATAACAAGCACGGCCTGCGACTGGCGATTGCTGATAAGTCACAAAACAGTCAAGCCCTGACATTGGCGATAGCTTTTACGTCACGTGACAGACACGCCCGGCGAGCAGTGACTGCTGATAAGTCACATCAGAGACACGTCCTATGATCGGCGATCACTCATACTTCACGTCAGACACACCCCGTGTGAGCAATTTCACATCACAGCAGAGACGCGAGTCTGGCATTGATATTTGACATCACAGCAGAGAATCTACTCTGGCATTGATATGTGACATCATAGCAGAGACGAGAGTCTGGCATTGATATTTGACATCACAGCAGAGAGACGAGTCTAGAATTGCTATTTGAAATCAAAGCAGAGAGACAAGTCTTGTATTGATATTTGACATCACGTCAGAGACACGCCCTGTGCTCGGCGATAGCTCATACTTCACGTCAGACACACCCCGTGTGAGTGGCGATTGCTGATAAGTCACAAAACAGTCACGCCCTGACATTGGCGATTGCTAATACGTCACGTCACAGACACGCCCGGCGAGCCGCGATTGCTGATAAGTTATGTCACAGACACGCCCAATTATTGGCAATTGCTCATACGTGACATAACAAACACGCCCGGCGAGCGGCGATTACTGATAAGTTATGTCACAGTCACGCCCTGACATTGGCGATCTCTAATAAGTCACGTCACAGACACGCCCGGCGAGCGGCGATTGCTGATAAGTTACGTCAGAGACACGCCCTGTGATCGGCGATCACTCATACTTCACGTCAGACACACCCCGTGTGAGTGGCGATTGCTGATAAGTTATGTAACAGACACGCCCAACTATTGGCGATTGCTCATACGTCACATAACAAACACGGCCTGCGAGTGGCGATTGCTGATACGTCACAAAACAGTCACGCCCTGACACTGGCGATCGCTAATACGTCACGTCATCGACACGCCTGGCGAGCCGCGATTGCTGATAAGTCACAAAACAGTCACGCCCTAACACTGGCGATCGCTAATACTTCACGTCACAGTCACGCCCTGTGATCGGCGATCACTCATACTTCACGTCGGACACACCCCGTGTGAGCAGCGATTGCTGATAAGTTTTGTGACAGACACGCCCAACTATGGGCGATTGCTCATACGTCAAATAACAAGCACGGCCTGCGAGTGGCAATTGCTGATAAGTCACAAAACAGTCACGCCCTGACATTGGCGATCGTTAATACGTCACGTCATAGATACGCCCGGCGAGCGGCGATTGCTGATAAGTCACGTCAGAGACACGCCCTGTGATCGGCGATCACTCATACTTCATGTCAGACACACCCCGTGTGAGTGGCGATTGCTGATAAGTCACATCACAGTCACGCCCTGACATTGGCGATCTCTAATAAGTCACGTCACAGACACGCCCGGCGAGCGGCGATTGCTGATAAGTCACGTCAGAGACACGCCCTGTGATCGGCGATCACTCATACTTCACGTCGGACACACCCCGTGTGAGCAGCGATTGCTGATAAGTTATGTCACAGACACGCCCAACTATTGGCGATTGCTCATACGTCACATAACAAACACGGCCTGCGAGTGGCGATTGCTGATAAGTCACAAAACAGTCACGCCCTGACAATAGCGATCGCTAATACGTCACGTCATAGATACGCCCGGCGAGCGGCGATTGCTGATAAGTCACAAAACAGTCACGCCCTGACATTGGCGATCGGTTATACGTCACGTTACAGACACGCCCGGCGAGCGGCGATTGCTGATAAGTCACGTCAGAGATACGTCCTGTGATCGGCGATCACTCATACTTCACTTCAGACACACCCCGTGTGAGCTATTTGACATCACAGCAGAGACGCTAGTCTGGCATTGATATTTGACATCACAGTCGAGACGCGAGTCTGGCATTGATTTTTGACATCACAGCAGAGACGCGAGTTTTTTATTGATATGTGATATCACAGCAGTGAGAGCAATCTGGTATTGATATTTGAAATGGCAGTAGAGGCGAATCTGGCATTGATATTTGACCTCACAGTAGAGACGCGAGTCTGGTTTTTATATTTGACATCACAGCAGAGAGTCGAATCTGGTGTTGATATTTGACATCACAGCAGAGACACGAACCTGGAATTGATGTGTGACATCACAGCAGGGAATCTACTCTTGCATTGCTGTTTGACATCACAGGAGACAGACAAGTCTGGTATTGATATTTGACATCACAGCAGAGAATCTACTCTGGTTTTGATATTTGACATCACAGCAGCGACGCGAGTCTGGCATTGATATTTGACATCACAGCAGAGAGACAAGTCTGGTATTGATATTTGACATCACATTCGAGATGCGAGTCTTGCATTGATTTTTGACATCACAGCAGAGACGCGAGTTTGTTATTGATATGTGATATCACAGCAGTGAGAGCAATCTGGTATTGATATTTGAAATGGCAGTAGAGGCGAATCTGGCATTGATATTTGACCTCACAGTAGAGACGCGAGTCTGGTTTTTATATTTGACATCACAGCAGAGAGTCGAATCTGGTGTTGATATTTGACATCACAGCAGAGACACGAACCTGGAATTGATGTGTGACATCACAGCAGGGAATCTACTCTTGCATTGCTGTTTAACATCACAGGAGACAGACAAGTCTGGTATTGATATTTGACATCACAGCAGAGAATCTACTCTGGTTTTGATATTTGACATCACAGCAGAGACGCGAGTCTGGCATTGATATTTGACATCACAGCAGAGAGACAAGTCTGGCATTGATATTTGACATCACAGCAGAGAGGTGAGTCTGGTATTGATATTTGACATCAAAGCAGAGAGACGAATCTGGTGTTGATATTTGACATCACAGCAGAGACACGAACCTCGAATTGATGTGTGACATCACAGCAGGGAATCTACTCTGGCATTGATATGTGACATCACAGCAGAGACACGAACCTCGAATTGATGTGTGACATCACAGCAGGGAATCTACTCTTGCATTGCTATTTGACATCACAGGAGAGAGACAAGTCTGGTATTGATACTTGACATCACAGCAGAGAATCTACTCTGGCATTGATATTTGACATCACAGCAGAGAGTCGAGTCTGGAATTAATTGTTGACATCACAGCAGAGAGACGAGTCTAGAATTGCTATTTGAAATCACAGCAGAGAATCTTCTCTGGCATTGATATGTGACATCACCGCAGAGACGCGAGTCTGGCATTGATATTTGACATCACAGCAGAGAGACAAGTCTGGTATTGATATTTGACATAACAGCAGAGAATCTACTCTGGCATTGATATTTGACATCACAGCAGGGAATCTTCTCTTGCATTGCTATTTGACATCACAGGAGAGAGACAAGTCTGGTATTGATATGTGACATCACAGCAGAGACGCGAGTCTGGAATTAATTGTTGACATCACAGCAGAGAGACGAGTCTAGAATTGCTATTTGACATCACAGCAGAATCATGATTCTGGTTTTGATATTTGACATCACAGCACAGAGGCGAATCTGGCATTGATATTTGACATCACAGCAGAGAGGTGAGTCTGACATTGATATTTGACATCACAGCAGAGACGCGAATCTGGCATTGATATTTGACATCACAGTAGAGAGACAAGTCTGGCATTGATATTTGACATCACAGCAGCGAGGCGAATCTGACATTGATATTTGACATCACAGCAGAGAGACTGGTTTGGTATTGATATTTGACATCACAGCCGGGAATCTACTCTGGCATTGATATTTGACATCACAGTAGAGACGCGAGTCTGGTATTGATATTTGACATCACAGCAGAGAGACAAGTCTGGCATTGATATTTGACATCACAGCAGAGAGGTGAGTCTGGTTTTGATATTTGACATCACAGCAGAGAGACGGGTTTGGTATTGATATTTGACATCACAGTAGAGACGCGAGTCTGGCATTGATATTTGACATCACAGTAGAGAGTCGAGTCTGATATTGATATTTGATATCACAGCAGAGAGACAAGTCTGGTATTGATATTTGACATCACAGCAGAGAGGCGAATCTGGCATTGATATTTGACATCACAGCAGAGAGGTGAGTCTGGTATTGATATTTGACATCACAGCAGAGATTCATGTCTGGCATTGATATTTGAAATCACAGCAGAGAGGCGAATCTGGCATTGATATTTGACATCACAGCAGGGAATCTATTTTGGCATTGGTATTTGACATCGGGTTTCACAACGCTTTCTTTCCAATCTCCTTGTGTTTCAGGTCTTGGACCTGTTCCTGGGCTCCTGCACTCTGATATCCATCTCACCCGCTTGTAAGCATCCATCACAGCAGGCGTGGAAACCTGGAGGTTTCCTCCAGATTTCACAGCGCTTTCTTTCCAATCTCCTTGTGTTTCAGGTCTTGGATCTTTTCCTGGGCTCCTGCACACTGATATCCATCTCACCCGCTTGTAAGCATCCATCACAGCTGGCGTGGAAAGCTGGAGGTTCCCTCCAGATTTCACAACGCTTTCTTTCCACTCTACTTATGTTTCAGGTCTTGGATCTGTTCCTGGGCTCCTGCACTCTGATATCCATCTCACCCGCTTGTAAGTATCCATCACAGCCGGCGTGGAAACCTGGAGGTTCCCTCCAGATTTCATGACGCTTTCATCACCAGTGGACTTAACTTTTTCGCCGTGAGTTAGAGCTCGCTGGAGGAAGACCTCTGCATGTTATCTTTGCTTTCATTTTAAAATAAATAAACATGAAATAAAACAATATACCTTTTCCATTTGGTTATTCCATGTTAATCCATATAAAGTGGCAAACAGAGTGAAATGTAAATGAAACAGGACACATTGTTTATAAAACATTTATGCCCTACTCATTATTGTGATGATAATACAAACTCAACTTATGAAATGTTAAATATGAAAGCTGCTCATACTAAATTTAATATAACCAACAAGTTTTTACCCCTCAGTCCTAAAAGGCTGATAATGGTGGCATAGACAAACAAGTTTGTGAATGAGGTGATGTAGGAACTGATACCGTGTTTATCTATTAACAATCTCAGGTGATTTTAAATTTCAGTAATCTCGAAGGACCTCAAGGTCAATCTAACAGGTTAAGTTTTCTTACAATGATGAAAGGCTCGTCTTCAAGCTGATAATTAAATTGTATTTCTTTAGAAATCAGTTTTGGTTCTGTGAGGGGAAACACAATGAGGAAAAAAATGCACAAAAGAACAGCATGAAACAAAAAACAAAATACAACAAGAAAATCTCAAAAACATGAGAAATACGAAGAGGAAACAAGAACTAGATGCATGTGGAAAAAAATTATAACAAAACAAAAGCAACATTTAAAAAGACCCAAACGAAAACAAATTAACAAAGAGAATAACATGAGAACACAGGGATTGGACAAGGCAGAAAATAAGAAAAAGGTGAACAAATGAGATAAAACAACATTTAAACACCAAGAAAATTAAAGATGACAAATTTTAATGACATGGATGAAAGCAGGAGAAAATAAAGATTTGGCAATGAGTGGGTGGAAACAAGGGAAATTACAAACTGGGAGTCTTCATCCTTCCTGCCACTCAAAACCTGTCATTGTACCAGAAAAGGAACGGCACACGTCATCCTTTGTCATGCAGCCACTTTTAAAGTTACTTTAATTTTCAAACTGATGCTGTGTGTATCATCACATTCACAAGTTATCACACTCACAAACTTGAGTGCCGAGATTGTGAATGTGATAACTTGTGAATGAGTTGATGTATGGTGTCGAACTTGATGCTGTGGGTGTGTCTACTAAAATTTTTCCACAAATTCAAATCACAGTTACTTTGACTTCAAGATCAAGGTCAGAGGTCAAGTTTTCTCATAATCTTGTGAATGCACCACATAATACCTTCTGTCATCGATTACATCTGCATACAGTATCAGTGTTCTTTGGCTAGCTGATCACATTAAATCATCACATGTGACATCTGCATTACATTACATACCTCCATCGTGTCTGCATAATAGTGAAAGGCAATGAAAACTCTGGGCTGCTGGGCTTTTTTTCATAATCACTTTAATATATGCAACAACGATTAAACATCTGTATTGTTGCTCATTCTATTTAATGATATATAACACATTAGAGGTCAAATAGTTTGTCAGCTAATCAGTACATTAACAAAAACTCTTCACATTATCTTCTTAAACTTTCTGTGTGACTGGATTTTGTATTTTTTAATATTTTATAGAAGAAACAACAACAAATAATCATTAGATAAATCACTAATGCCAATAAATGTTTCAACAATACAGTGTTCAGACCAAAGTTTTGCCTTTTGTATCTTTCACAAATACAGTTACAACCAATAACTGACATCTTCTTTTGTTGTTGTTTTCTACATTAAAGCAAAGGTAAATCTTTCAGCTGCAGGTCTGTACAAGCAGCAGTAAGTTTGTACTGCACACAGGCTTTTACTGCCAAGCATGATGGGTTTTTTTTTTTTTACCTGTTCTTAAAATATTTGAAATATTGTATTTGCATCACTTTGCATCTTTGACTTTCTATTTACTCTGCATAAAATCTAAATTTGTATAAATTTAATCTGGAAAGTAGACCATTGGATTGTATATAAAAGTGAGCATTGTGGCCAGTGGCATTACTGTTTTTGTGTTTTTGAAACTAGTCATGAAAAGCATGGGAGGATCTGTCTGAGAGACTCAATGCTGAAGAAAGAAGCCACATCCAAAGGCAGGCCCTGCTTTACTATTTTATCCTCAATGAAACTACAATTTAGAAAATAAAGATTGTACTATATTAAAAAAAAATACTCTGAAGCCGTGAATCTGGTAAAAAGTGTTCACTGAGGTTAAAGATCTGCAAATAGGCTTGTAGACTTATATTTTCACCCCCTGCTGGCCATTAAAAAGAATGCAGGTTTGAGACTGTTTCACTTTTTCAGGCTATGTCACTGAATCCAGTCTGTGATTGCAGCCCTAAGCCACTCCCACACAAACACTGCCTGCATCGATATCATATAATGGAGATATTTTTTTATTGTAGAAATCTCCATAAATAGTTGTGCGTTGAAGAGTAAACTCCTGGCTGAATTTTACAGCAGATTATTTCATTCTCATTCAAATTCTTCTTAGACATCAGGCAGAAGGATATGTGGAAATTCTTTTCGGAGCACAGGAAGCGATAAAGCAAATGAAATGTGAAATGCTGCAGCTCACCATGACACTGAACCTCCTCAACACCCTCATCACGCATGAAAAATGGCCTCGCTGAGCTGTTTTTCTGACTCCACCTTATGTAATCCTTCACATTTCACAAATATATTAAATTAAATTTGCTAAAGAAAGTTGCCAAAGTGGGGAAATGCCTATAGCAACAATAATTTGCAGTTAAAACAGGATCCAATCAAATTTGACATAGTAAAGTTAATAAACCGATTTAGAGTGTTAGAAATTTGAAATGCAAAATGGTTACATTTCTGGTTATATATTTATCCACAGATTAATGGAACCAATCAGAATTTTAGTTGTATAATTTCCATCCCATTCACAGGTCCATAAATGAAAGTAAATACACAGCTGCGCACTCTTTTGTGCACAGCAACATCTGTAGCTTTCCGTACGACTGTGTGGCGGCCAGGCCTCTGAGCTTGGGCCTGATGTCTCTCATTTATCTTCTAGAGGCGTCAGATTCAGCACTTTGGCTCCAGAGTTATTACTTTCTTTATAAAACAACAGCCAAAGATAACACCCTTGACTCCTTCCATATTTTTTCTCTCTGTTTGTTTGTCATCTCCTTTTAAAAAACCGATATGTTAAGTTAACCATAAAACAAGCAAAAGAAGGTTGAATTTTTTTTAAGTAAATCATTTTGTACTGGCATTAGTTTTTTAGAAAATAAAGGGCAGTTTGTAGTATACTACAGTATTTATACATGTTTTTTTATTTGTAATTTTAACATGTTTTTAATTAAAGTTACAGTATATCTTCATAGCATCCAAGTGGCAGTTTCTTCAGCTTTTCTTTCCAGCTCAAATTCAAATTGGATTTTGTGCCATTTCATTTCCAACTTAACAAACAAGAAGTAAAGGGACAAAAATTGCAATTTTTTTAAAGTCAGTGAATGTAAGACTGAACTGAAAAAAAAAAGCATGTTGATTTTTACAGATCATATTCTCTGTATTTTTCAGCAGACTTAATTTCTTTGGACATTTCTAAATAAAAAGAGCTGCAGATTGGTGACAAAATAAATTTAAAAAACACTTAACCCCATATAGTGAAAGGATCTGATTGTTCTGTTATGCATTGCTTTTTCTTTGGTTCAAAAAGCTAGAAAATCACAGATGCAGGTATGCTGTGTCTTGGCTGTGTTCTGTGTATCTTTTATAACACTGTGCAGCTCATAACAGATAGAAGAGCTTAGGAATTAAAAAAGGATTTCACCTGAAAACTCACAGAGCTTTTTACTTTGTGTACTGTTTATATGTGCCACTAAATGCTGCACATGTACTGCTGAAATAAAAAATGTAGATTTGTTTAAACAGGTGAACTTCAATGTGGTTCACCTTCACTGGTGGTGGTCAGAGAGCCCGGTGGCGCCAGTGTCCGGCAGCCTCGCCTCTGTCAGTGCGCCCCAGGGCAGCTGTGGCTACAATGTAGCTTGCCATTGCCAGTGTGTGAATGGGTGAATGACTGAATGTAGTGTAAAGCGCTTTGGGGTCCTTAGGGACTGAGTAAAGCGCTATACAAATGCAGGCCATTTACCATCAGAAAGATGGCAACTGCTTCTTTTAGCATCCAGCGCTACTGAAGAGTAGCGTTCACAAATGTACTAACACTTTCTAAGTATAACATCTTGATGCATGCTCAATCATCCAGGTAAGTAGATCAGTACGTCAGTATGATCAAACAGCATGCAAGATGGCTGATTACAGGAACCACCTGAGATTCAGCCTCAGATGCCGACAAGACAGGATTACTCCTAAAAGTCTGCTAAAAGCTGCTTAATGAACGGGTGAGGCAAACAAGTTTTACCATCGACGTGTTAAAATCTGAAGAGGAGTGGATCCGACAGAGACTTACAATGCTTCTAGATGACAATGCTCTTAAAAAGGTGTTTGAATTCACCGAGAAGGCTCGTCTAGCACAGCACGAGAAATCTAAAAACCGGCAACAAAGGAAGTTTGAATTACTTGTTGTACGTCGGAAACCACAGCAAAATACAAAGAGTGTCCTCAGCGGCCAGAAGAGAGAAGGATGCCATACCGAGGATCTGGACAAGTGGGTGGAGAATTTGTCTAACAGACAGCTCACCCAAACAGAGTAAAACATCCTTGCTAAAGGTTTGAATTTTGCTGTGATGCCAAGACAAATCCCGCTAGTGGAACTGATCACAGCCACAGAAAGAGCAATTTGAAAGAACAACATTGCAGACGTGGAAGCTGAGCAACTACGGACGGACGTTTCGGCCGGTCTCAGCAAAGCAAAGCCCCCAGCATCCAACATCAGCATGGAGGAGAGGAAGGCACTCACATCACTTAGTAATGACAACAACATTATTGTCCTTCAGGCAGACAAAGGTAGGTGCACAGTTTTGCTAAACCAGCAAGACCATCATGAGAACACTTTGACACTGCTCAGTGACGAAAATACTTATGAGCCCCTAGGACCCAGGAAATGGTTACAGGAAGAGGGTGATAGACTGTCTGAAGTAGCAGGTTAGCCTTCTTAGATTGTGACATTTCCATCAGTAATGGGGGACATCTAAAAGCTGATCTGTACCGTAAACCTACGCATATGGATCAGTATTTACGGTTTGACTATCATCATCCAAAGGAGCGTAAACTGGTTGTAATCAGGACGCTACAACAGAGAGCGAACACCATCCCAACAGACCGCTGTCCCAACAGAGAAGCAGAAGAACATCACATCAAGAAGGCTCTGAGTAAATGTGGTTACTCCAGCTGGACTTTTGTCAAAGCTGGGAAGGCACCTAAAGAAAGCTCCAGCCGATCCAGGAGAGAAGGACAGCTGTCTTCTTGAAAACCTGTAGTGATCCCGTATGCATCAGAAGTATCAGAACATTTGAGATGTATTTTTTATAAACATAGCATCTCTGTGGCTTTTAAACCCCAAATCACACTGCGCCAAAAATTGGTCCACCCCAAGGACCGGGCCCCAACACAAACAGAGTAATATATTGCACGCTGTTAAGTGCCATGAGGATTGCCGGATTTATACATCGGGGAAACCAAACAACCTCTGGCGAAGCGGATGGCACAACACAGAAGAGCTGCCTCGTCAGGCCAGGACTCCGCAGTCTATTTACACCTACAGGTCAGTGGACACTCTTTTAATGATGAGGATGTACACATCCTGGACAGGGAGGAACGCTGGTTTGAGCGAGGAGTCAAGGAGGCCACTTACGTGAAAAGGAAAAGATCATCTCTGAATCGAGGAGGGGGCCTAAGGGTACATCTTTCGCCATCTTACCATTGCTGTGATTGCAGCCATTCCCAACTCTCTGTGAATGTACTCATGGTCATTGATCAGTGGTCATGAGGATCTGCATACTCATGTTTAAGGAAATGACCTCCCAGCTCATTGTTCGTTCAGTGGTGCTAGTTTCATTCATTATGCAAATGTGCTGTTTATAAGATTGGGGGAACCTGCAGTCAGCTGAGACTGAAGAAGTCACTCGGATGAGTGACGAAACATTTCTCCCACTGAAAACGTTACGTCCAGATGAACAGAATCAACTTTTTGGGATTTCTAAGTATAAGTTCGTTTCAAATGCTGCATTCACTGGATATTCTGTATAGGGAGTTTTGGATAACTGAAATCAAAGTAATCATATAGAGAATTACTTATGGAGAATTTAAGAGAACAAATGTTTCAGGATTTCCTTACCTGGATAAGAAAAAAATATACAAAAACCAATTTGCAGTGTGGCAGTTTGGGCAACAAGGAACAGTTGTCCATTCAAAACGAGCACTCTGCCTTTCAAGACAATGAGCCAGACTTTTCAATTGCAGTTTATTCATTTTTCTAAGTAACAGATCATTTCAAGTGCTGTGTTGACTTGATATTCTGGGCATGGCCTTTACAATATTTGAAACGTTCATGTGACCAGGTACCCTACTAGAAGCTAAATGTCATTAAACTACTTTTGGAAAGAGGAGCAATCCCAGTTCTAGGTTCATAAGCAAAGCCCTGGTGTGTCTGTACTCAGGACTGCATATGTGCAGCTCTGAAACACCACAGATCATGTGACATGTGTACGTTGCAACCACAGGGGGATTAGCTCAAATGGTAGAGCGCTCGCTTTGCATGCGAGAGGTAGCGGGATCGACGCCCGCATCCTCCAAACGGGTGTTTCACTTTAAACCTCATCATGAAAACATTTAATTTGCAGAGTGAACAAATCCCTTAAATCCCTGTGACTAGCTACCCCTACCAGACCTTACTGTTACTGGGCTTTCATTAGTACGTCACGAGACTCAGGAATATATCCTTCACAGAAAACAGCAATGTAATCTTTAGCCATCATCAATGGGCAATTGATATAGTCTGACAAATAATAACTCATATGTCTTCATATATTTCAGTGGCACACGTCATTGCATTGTGATCTTGCTACCGCAGGAGACACAGGGGGATTAGCTCTTTAAAGTTTGTATAATAAATAAATAAACTTATTTACTTTGAATACACTCTAAGTTTTATGTGTATGAGGTAGTTGGTTACTCGTGATGGCCAAATTAAGTTTCTGAAACACTGAAGCTTGTATAGAAAAAGGGTTCATTACTCAAAGCTTTTAGCACCGTCGTTTTTGGTGCCATCTGGTGGCCAATAATATCACGAGCCGCTTGAATCTACAAAATAAAATGAACTGCTTCATTATGATTGTCCGCTCAGTTGACAGCCACTGTTTAATGTCATTTGAGAGTTCTGTGATGTTGGGCTACCATTGTATGCTTGAACATGTACAGTAAAAAGACAATGTCTGTTTGGGTAGGTGATGAGAGGGATTTCACTGTGCAAACTTGCATGTTTTTGTGACGATGCCTAAAAGAAAAGTCTTTTGGAGGATGCGGGCATCAATCGGGCTAAACAGCCACTTCACAAGCGCATGGCACAACATAGAAGAGCCACCTCCACAGGACAAGACTCAGCAGTCCATCTGCATCTTAAGGATAAAGGTCACTCTTTCGAGGATGCCAATGTTCACATTTTGGACAGAGAGGACAGATGGTTTGAAAGAGGAGTGAAAGAGGCTATCTATGTCCACTGTGAGCGACCATCTTTGAACAGAGGCGGTGGTTTACGACACCAACTGTCTGCCATCTATAATCCAGTTTTGAGTTCCCTCCCCAGACGCCTTAACGCCCACTCACATCCTGGGCCATCTGACCTCAGGAATTCACATGACAAGGTGGGGCCAGGTTTCACAATGAGCTCACCCGAAACCCTGGCTGATTAGGTCCACACCCGCTTTCACACCTTGGCTCATGTGATTAGAGGATCACCAGGTGGTCCTTTGTCCCTCTTTGGGGGATACTCCCACTGGGTTTAAATCTGGGACTCTCGGCCATTTGACCTTAGAACTGAAGAAGCTTCTCGATGAGAGGTGAAACGTCTTCAAGCAACTTAAAGAAGTCCAGACGCTTTCTTTGCAAATTCCTTTGACATGCTAAGCTAGCGCTCTACCATTTGAGCTAATCCCCCACATGAGTCAACCCCGAGTGACGTCATCAGACACTGATAAATAGTCTTCAAATATGTGAGAAAGGTCGGACTTTGAAGTGAATCACCAGCAATACATACAGAGTATTTCAGAGATGAAAGTAAAATTAATTTGGTTTATTGAACAGATATTTTCAGACTGTGTATTGACGCTGCACCAAAAATAAATCATATACCACAGCATAAACCACAGCCAATGACAACAGGAGGGGTGTAGTAACTTTTACCATTTACTGAAAAAAGGCATGGGTCATTATCAGCAGAGGTTTCGGATCAAACCACTGTGAGACCTTGGGTCACCCTGTTTACATGCTTAACTTAATAACTAGAGGTGCAGTACTCTAAGACGAGTCAACTGTAGTGACCTTTAACTGATCACACATGCTGTGCCTCGTAGAGCTGCAGATGCGCAGTGCAGAGAACGGACACACGTGCTTCTGGAAATTATACTGGGATAGTTCCTCCTTTCAGTACGCCACAGTCAGTTGTTCCTTAGGCATTTCAAGGAGAGAGTAGCATTCGTGTGATCAAACCGATGCATCCGTGGGGGATTAGCTCAAATGGTAGAGCGCTCACTTACACAAATCAGAAAAGTTTGATTTTGCAGGTTGAAAAGATTGATCCAATCACTCTGAAAAGACTTCTAACAGGTCTTCTCTCTTTAATGTCACAAAACTGAAACATCCTGCTCATCCTAAATAATATCAGAAAGATGCACTGCTTCTTTAGCATTCAGCGCTACTGAAGAGTAGTGTTCACAAATGTACTAACACTTTCTAAGTACAACGTCTTGATGCATGCTCAATCATCCAGGTAAGTAATCAGTACATCAGTATGAGCAACAGCATGCAAGATGGCTGATTACAGGAACCACCTGAGATTCAGCCTCAGATGCCGACAAGACAGGATTACTCCTAAAAGTCTGCTAAAGCTGCTTAATGAACGGGTGAGGCAAACAAGTTTTACATCGACGTGTTAAAATCTGAAGAGGAGTGGATCCGACAGAGACTTACAATGCTTCTAGATGACAATGCTCTTAAAGGTGTTTGAATTCACCGAGAAGGATCGTCTAGCACAGCACGAGAAGTCTAAAACCAGGCAACAGAGTTTGACTTGTTGTGCGTGGAAACCACAGCAAAATACAAAGAGTGTCCTCAGTGGTCAGAAGAGAGAAGGATGCCAAACCGAGGATGTGGACAAGTGGGTGAGAATTTGTCTGACAGACAGCTCACCCAAACAGAGAAAAACATCCTTGCTAAGTTTGAATTTTGCTGTGACGCCAAGACAAATCCGCTAGTGGAACTGATCACAGCCACAGAAAGAGCAATTTGAAAGAACAATATTGCAGACGTGGAAGCAGAGCAACTACGGCAGACGTTTCGGTCTGTCTCAGCAACGCAAAGCCCCAGCATCCAACTCAGCATGGAAGAGAGGAAGGCACTCCCATCACATTATCATCCTTTAGGCGACAAAGGTGGTGCACAGTTTTGCTAAACCAGCAGACTATCATGAGAACATTTCGTCACTGCTCAGTGACGAAATACTTATGAGCCCTAGGACCCAGGAAATGGTTACAGGAAGAGGGTGATAGACTGTCTGAAGTAGCAGGTTAGCCTTCTTAGATTTGACATTTCCATCAGTAATGGGGGACATCTAAAAGCTGATGTGTACCGTAAACCTACGCATACGATCAGTATTTAAGGTTTGACTCTCATCATCCAATGGAGCATAAACTGGTTGTCATCAGGACGCTACAACAGAGAGCGAACACCATCCCCACAGACACAGCGGCCAAAGAAGCAGAAGAACATCACATCAAGAATGCCTGAGTAAATGTGGTTATCCAGCTGGACTTTTGTCAAAGCTGGGAAGGCACCTAAAGAAAGCTCCAGCCAATCCAGGAGAGAAGGACAGCTGCCTTCTCGAAGCCTGTAGGGATCCCGTATGCATCAGGAGTAGTTCAGAACATTTGAGATGCATTGTTTCTAACACCACATCTGTGGCTTGAATTTAAGAGAACAACGTTATAGGATTTCCTTACCTGGATACCTGGATTACCTTTAAGACCTACCATAGAACCAAGTCCGCCAGAGCTTATATTATATTTTACATGCTGTAGTGCCATTTTTTGGAGCATTTCAAGTTGATATACATCAATACAACCATTATAACCCAAATTTTAATAATATGTATGCATTAAGTGCATAGTAAGTACATAAATTGCAAAAAAGTGCAATAAACTACAAAAAAATTGAAAATCGTTTTTGTTTTTTTACATATATTTCTAGTTAGAGAATTTAAGAGGCTTATCCCTCAAAACTGTAATACAAAAAAGTTGCACAAACTAGTTTCCCACC
>NW_020327805.1:0-9338 GCF_001858045.2 Oreochromis niloticus | reverse complement strand
GAACTACAATAATGTGGCAGAAATAAATAACCTAGCAGAAACTTAGCAGAAATATTGTAACTTAGCAGAAACACTGTAATTTTGATAACTTCTCAGAAATACAGGATTTAGCAAACATGGTACAAGATTACAGAGATACTTTATTTAACCAAAAATACCTAAACATTGCAGAAATTCTGTGATTTAGGACAAATACTACAACATAGCAGAAATGCTGTGATTCAGCAAATATACTATGCTATGGCACAAAAAGAGTGAATTTGCTCAAATACTATGAGTTTGCTCAAATACTATGATTAGCAATAATACTAAGATTGGCAGAAATACTATGCTTTGGCACAAATACTATAATTAATTACAAGTACAATAACATAGCAGAACTATCAAGATTTGCAGAAATACTATGTTTTAGTTAGTAATATGATTTGGTAGAAATACTATAATTACGCAGAAATATTAATTTACCTCAAATTCTATAAAATAGTGGAAATAGTATGATTTAGCACAAATACTGTATTTAGCACAAATACCGAAAGTAGCAGAAGAACTATAATTTAGCAGAAAGTAATAACTTACACAATTACAAATATGGACACATATTGAAACACACATGCACAGAGGGCACCACACACAAGATCCAATTCAGTCAACCAGTCTAAATATATTGAATTTAAATCTTACAATGAGATCCCATAAAAAGGCCTTCTCTCTCTCTCTCTCTCTCTCTCTCTCTCTGTCACACACACACACACACACAAGATCCATTCAGTCAACCAGTCTAAATATATTGAATTTGAATCTTACAATGAGATCATCCCATAAGAGGCTTTCTCTCTCTCTCTCTCTCTCTCTCTGTCACACACACACACACACAAACACACACACATACACACACACACACACACACACACACACACACACACAGGGAGAGAGAAGTAAGTTTCTAGCTCAGTCAAGCAGCCTGGGAGCTGCTGAATTTGAATCCACCAATCAGAGAGCCTGTGCACTTTTTCCCGCCAAAACAGGTGCACCGCAGCACAGAGAGACACAGGACTTTTTGCAGTCTATTTCTCCATAATGACGGACTCCCCTCAAACAATGACCATAATTTCCTAACCGTAGGGCTAGAATGGTCATTCTTACACCGTTTTGTTCAGAAGAGATGGGGGAATCTTAAAGTGTTGACACTTTATATTAAAAATATGAATTATTGAAGATATTTGACTTCTAATGCCACCATTAACTGAGTATAGGAAGCGAAACTGCTTGGCTTGCCCTCAAACACGCTTTCTAACTCTAAATCTATTTGGAGTATCAATATCATTCTTTCACCGTAAGAGACAGCAGGCTTTGGTGAACAATCATGGAAATTTTCAGGTCTCTGTGGAAATCCATGAAAAAGATATGACGAGAGAAAAAGTGCCTCATTTCCAGAGTTTGAAATCTGAAGAAATCTGAGCGAAGGACGAATTTCTACCCTCAAACAAGTCTAACTCATTTCAGAACGGTAATAGGTGAGAAAGAAATTCTTGAATTGTGAGCGTCAGGAGTGTCTGAAGATATACTGGGACAAGCCTCATGTCTTAACTTTGCTTCGTTAAGGAGATATGACGATTCGAATATGCCTCTCATTACAGAAATCAAGCGGTGATTTTGAACAAACTCTCCATTGACTTTCTATGGAGAGTTTTCAGAGTTTGTGTTGGTCTGAGGAGATTTGCCAAAATTCTATAAATCCCACAACCATGATAGTGACATTTTCGAAAAGCCAGCAAAAATACCTACGTTTTCATGTATAATTTGTGGAAGTTGAGTGAAAATTGAGCAAGTAGCAAGAAGTTGTTCGGACATGAAGAGAAGACTGCGAAACCTACAGTGGCACACTGGAAGCCAAGTGCATAGCAACCATAACAACGCATGTATTTCTGAAAAATCACAATTTTGCAACTCAAAACTTTAAGAGGCATAAAATAAAACGGTAAAAGATTTGAAAAAGCTGATTTATTCCTGAATAGCCAATAATTTGTGAACATTTTAAAGTTTGAATGGTTGTTCTACGTGAAAATATGACAAAGTAGTTAAGTTCAAAAACAAGCAAGTTTAGCAGAATTGCGGAGGTTTCCCATTCATTTCAATGGGACAAATTAAGGAAAAAAACTTAATATTTTAAAAAGTATAACAGTATAAAATACCAAAAGATATAGCGTAAATTAGCAGAAATAGCAGAATAGTTTAAAATTTGAACGGTGAAAATCGGCTGAAATTGTGGAAGTAGTTAAGTGCCAAAAAGTGTACGGAACGCAAGTAGAATAATAAAATAACTAGAAAAATTTGCATTTCCTGCGAAAATGCAGTGTGGATGCTGTAAAGCTGAAGCTGTCAGCTGAAACTAGCTGAAAAAGCTGAAAAGTTGCAGAAGTTGTAAAACCTTTGCAAAAAATTGTAATAACTTTGCAGAAGCATAAGAACTTAGCAAAAATGTAATTACTTAGCAGAACTGCAATAACGTAAAGAAAACATAATACTTGGCAGAAATACAATAACATAGCAGAACTTAGCAGCAGAAATTAGAATAAATATTGTAACTTAGCAGAAACAAGATAACTTTTCAGAAATACAGGATTTTAGCAAACATGGTACAAGATTACATAGATACTTTATTTAAACAAAAATACCTAAACATTGCACAAATACTGTGATTTAGGACAAATAGTACAACATAGCAGAAATGCTGTAATTCAGCAAATATATTATGCTATGGCACAAATAGAAAGAATATGCTCAAATACTATGATTTTGCTCAAATAATATGATTAAGCAATAATACTAAGATTTAGCAGAAACACTGTATTTAGCACAAATACCGAAAAGTAGCAGAAATACTGTAATTTAGCATAATAGTAATAACTTGCACAATTACAAATATGGACATGGTAAATGGCCTGTATTTATATAGCGCTTTTATGGTCCCTAAGGACCCCAAAGCTCTTTACATATCCAGTCATTCACCCATTCACACACTGGTGATGGCAAGCTACGTTGTAGCCACAGCCACCCTGGGGCGCACTGACAGAGGCGAGGCTGCTGGACATTGGCGCCACCGGGCCCTCTGACCACCACCAGTAGACAACGAGTGAAGTGTCTTGCCCAAAGACACAACGACCGAGACTGTCCGAGCCGGGCCTCGAACCGGTAACCTTCCGATTACAAGGCGAACTCCCAACTTTTGAGCCACGATCGCCCCCATATATGGAAACACACATGCACAGAGACACACACAGGATCCAATTCAATCAACCAGTGTAAATATATTGATTTTAAATCACACAATAAGATACACCCATAAAAAGGCTCTCTCTCTCTCTCTCTCTGTCATACAGACACACACACACACACCACACACACACACACACACACACACACACGCAGCAGCAGCAGAAGCAAGTGAACAAACAGGGGCTGTACAGTGTTTCCTGTATGTTTCTAGGTGGGTCAAAAAGCCTGGAGCTGCTTAATTTGAATCCACCAATCAGAAAGGCTATGTACTTTTTCCCGCCAAAACAGGTGCACCTGTTTTTACACACGCAGCACAGAGACAGGATTGTGCAGTCTATTTTTCATAGTGAGGACTCCTCTCAACAAATGGCTTATAATTTCCTTACCAGCTGCGCCACGGGAAAAGACAGTGAGCTCTTGGGAAACGGGGTGATGAGCAGTCAGAATAGATCGCGGTGAGAGGCAAAGAGCGCCGTTTTTTTGGAGTTACAAAACGTCGTGTAACTCCAAAACTAGGTGGGACTAAGAAGCATAATTCTTGTACTGGGTGAATCAGCGGACTTTGGTGTACTTTGACTGCGATTTCCATTACTCTTTGTACATCCGTCGCTGAGATAGACGAGAGAAGAAACGGCAGACCTCAGATATGATTGGCTGGCTGGGAAGCTGGCAGAAATATATAGTAATAGTGTGATTAAGCATAAATACTACATTTAGCAAAAATACTGTATTAAGCACAAATCCTATAAAAAGCAGAAATACTATATTAAGCACAAATCCTATAAAAAGCAGAAATACTATATTAAGCATATAAAATCCTATAAAAATGGTATAAAAGCAAAAATACTGTAATATGATTTGGTAGAAAAAACTATAATTAATCAGAAATACTATATTTGGCAGAAATCTGTAATCACACATATACTGTAAAACAGAAATTCCTCCACTTAGTAGTAATACTATAACATACACAAATGTTATGATGAGTTGACGGCTGGTACTCTGTTGCAGTCAGCACAATCTGGAGCTGAACACTCTTAAAACTGTAGAGATGACAGTGGACTTCACGAGACATCCCTCAACTCTGCCCCCCCTCATCATATCAGACAGCCCTGTGTCGACTGTGGAGATCTTCAAGTTGCTGGGTACCACCATCTCCCAGGACCTGAAGTGGGAGACCAACATCAACTCCATCCTCAAAAAGACCCAGCAGAGGATGTACTTCCTGAGACAACTGGGGAAGTACAGTCTTCCACAGGAGCTGCTGATCCAGTTCTACACTGCAGTCATTGAGTCTGTCCTGTGCTCCTCCATCACAGTCTGGTATGGTGCAGCCACTAAACAGGACAGGTGCAGACTGCAGCGGACTGTACGGGTAGCAGAAAGGATCATCGGCGCCCCCCTGCCCTCCATCCAGGATCTGTACCTCTCAAGAACCAGGAAACGGGCAGGGAAAATCATCACAGACCCCTCACACCCTGGACACAGACTTTTTGATCTGCTGCCCTCTGGCAGACGGTACAGAAGCCTGCAGACCAGGACCACCCGACACAGGAACAGTTTCTTTCCCCTCACCATCTCCCTTCTAAACAGTTGAACGTCACACTCCTCCCACTGCCAGACTGCAACTGCACCTTATGTACATCTGTAGTATTCATTCCACCTCATTTCATTTCTGTATTTTATGTATATACGTTTAGATTAGTTTTTATAGTTGGTTTACACAGCTTGTGTATGTATGTGTATGCATGTGTAATGTATATATAGATACGTGTGTGTGTGTGTGTGTGTGTGTGTGTGTGTGTGGTGTGTGATTTACATTGCTGTGCTCGAGAGCCACCATCTACCGGAACCAAATTCCTTGTATTTGTCTGCACATATACTTGGCCAATAAACACGATTCTGATGATTTGGCACAAAACCATGATTTGGCAAAAATACTATGATTTAGCAGAAATACTATGATTGAGCAGAAGTACTAAGATGTAGTAAAAGTACTTTGATTTAAGAGAAATCCAATTATGGAGGAGTAATACTTTAAAATGGGAGAAATATAGATACACACACACATTCACAGAGCCTAAAGGGAAGAGTATTTGGCCATGGAGTGTTAAGAAGAATCTGAGTGATGAGCAGTCAGAATTAGATCGCGGTGTGAGGCAAAGAGCGCCGTTTTTTGGAGTTACAAAACGTCGTGTAACTCAAAAACTAGGTGGACTACAAGCATAATTCTTGTACTGGGTGAATCAGCGTACTTTCGTGTACTTTGACTGTGATTTGCATTGCTCTTTGTACATCTGTCGCTGAGATATGACGAGAGAAGAAAGGGCAGACCTCAGATATGATTGGCTGGCTGGGAAGCCGTGCAGGCCCTGATATGTAAATTTTATATGTATGAGTCCTCACAGAGGATTAGCTGCCTGGGACCTGGCAGAAATATATACAAATAGTATGATTAAGCATAAATACTACATTTAGTAGAAATACTATGTTTTAGCACAAATACTATAATTAAGCAGAAATACTATATTTGGCAGAAACACTATATTTAGTACAAATCTTATGAAATAGCAGAAATAGTATGATTAGCAGAAATGCTGTATTTAGCACAAATACTGAAAAGCAGCAGAAATGCTATGACTTAGCACAACAGTAATAACTTATAGAAAAATTGGAAAAGCAAAATGGACAGCTGGAAAAATCCTGAACATGCTAAGGGTCCCTCAAATCTAATTGGTTAATTGAAAAAAAAAAATCAGCAAAAAAGTATGACAGTCACACAATCACAAATATGGGCACATATGGAAACACACATGCACACAGAGACACACACAGGACCAAATTCAGTCAACCAGTCTAAATATATTGAATTTAAGTGATATAATAAGATGCTCCCATCAAAAGGCTCTCTCTCGCTCTCTCTCTCTCTCTCACACACACACACACACACCACACACACACACACACACACACACACACACACACAGAGCCTAAAGGAACAGTATTTGTGCCATGGAGTGGTTAACAAGAATCTGAGGTCCATATTACAAAAGCTGCTAAAATCATAAAAGGTTGCAGGAAATTGTAATAAATGATGAATATGAATAGTGGTCTGTGATAGTGTATTAATTTGTAGGGAAAAAACACATGTTGCCCAAGGTGTAATTGAACCTACGACCTTTGGGTTGCAGACCTGTGTCATTACCAACTGCGCCACTGGGAAAGAGAGTGAGCGCCTGGAAACAGGGTGATGAGCAGTCAGAATCAGATTGCGGTGAGAGGCGAAAAACGCCGTTTTTTGCAGTTACAAAACGTCGTGTAACTCAAAAACTAGGTGGACTAGAAGCATAATTCTTGTACTGGGTGAATCAGCGTACTTTCGTGTACTTTGACTGTGATTTGCATTGCTCTTTGTACATCTGTCGCTGAGATATGACGAGAGAAGAAAGGCAGACCCAGATATGATGGCTGGCTGGGAAGCCGTGCAGGCCCTGATATGTATTTGTATGTATCAGTCCTCACAGAGGATTAGCTTCCTGGGGACCTGGCAGAAATATATAGAAATAGTATGATAAGCATAAATACTACCATTTTTAGAAAACTATATTAAGCACAAATCCTATAAAAAGCAGAAATACTATATTAGCAATATAAATATCCTCTAAAAATCCTATAAAAGCAGTAAAAACTGTACTATGATTTGGTAGAAAAACCCTATTAATCAAAAATATTAAATTTGGCAGAAATAGCAGAAACACTATATTTAGCACAAATCTTATGAAATAGCAGAAAGAGTATGATTTTGCAGAAATGCTGTATTTAGCACAAATACTGAAAAGCAGCAGAAATGCTATGACTCAACACAATAGTATACTTAAATAAAAAATTGGAAAAGCAAAATGAACAGCTGAAAGAATCCTGAACATGCTAAGGGTCCCTCAAATGTAATTGTTAAATGAAAAAAATCAGCAAAAAAAGTATAACAGTGACACAATCACAAATATGGACACATATGGAAACACACATGCACAGACAGACACACACAGGATCAAATTCAGTCAACCAGTCTAAATATATTGAATTTAAATCATATAATAAGATGCTCCCATAAAACTCTCTCTCGCCCTCCTTTCTCTCTCTCTGTCTCACACACACACACACACACACACACACACACACACACACACACACACACAGGGAGAGACAAGCAAGTTTCTAGGTCAGTCAAGCAGCCTGGGAGCTGCTAAATTTGAATCCACCAATCAGTGAGGCTGTGTACTTTTTCCCGCCAAAACAGGTGCAGCTGTTTTTACACACTCAGCACAGAGACAGGATTTCTGCAGTGTATTTCTCATATGAGACTCCCTCAAACAAATGACCATAATTTCCTAACCGTAGGGGCTAGAACGGTCATTCTTACACCGTTTTGTTCAGAAGAGATGGGGGAATCTTAAAGTATGACAATTTATCATTAAAATATGAATTATTAAAGATATTTGACTTCTAATGCACCATAACTGAGTAGAGCAAGCAAAAACTGCCTTGACTTGCCCTCAAACAACGCTTTCTAACTCTAAATCTATTTGGAGTATCATTATCATTCTTTCACCGTAAGAGACAGCAGGCTTTGGTGAACAATCATGGAAATTTTCAGGTATCTGTGGAATCCATTAAAAAGATATGACGAGAGAAAAAAGTGGTTCATTTCCAGAGTTTGAAATCTGAAGAAATCTGAGCGAAGGACGAATTTCCTACCCTCAAACAAGTCAACTCATTCAGAACGGTAATAGGTGAGAAAGAAATTCTTGAATTGTGAGCGTCAGGAGTGTCTGAAGATATACTCGGACAAGCCTCATGTTTTAACTTCGCTTCGTTGAGGAGATATGACGATTCGAATATGCCTCTCATTACAGAAATCAGCGGTGATTTTGAACAAACTCTCCATTGACTTTCTATGGAGAGTTTTCCGACTTTGTGTTGGTCTGAGGAGATTTGCCAAAATTCTATAAATCCACAACAATGATAGTGACATTTTCTGAAAGCCAGCAAAAATACCTACGTTTTGATGTATAATTTGTGGAAGTTGAGTGAAAATTGAGCGAGTAGCACGAAGTTGTTCGGACATAAGAGAAGACTGCAAAACTACAGTGGCCCACTGAACCAGGTGCATAGCAACCATAACAACGCATGTATTTTGTGAAAAATCAAAAATGAAACTCAAAACTTAAAGAGGGATAAGATGAAAACGGTAACAGATATGAAAAAGCTGAATCATTCATGAATAGCCCAATAATTTGTGAACATTTTAAAATTTGAATGGTTGTTCTAGGTGAAAGTATGAGAAAGTAGTTAAGTTTCAAAAACAAGCAAGTTTTAGCAGAATTGTGGAAGTTTCCCATTCATTTCAATGGGACAAATTAAAGGAAAAAATGTAATATTTTAAAAAGTATAACAGTATAAAATACCAAAAGATATAGCTGAATTAGCAGAAATAGCAGAATATGTGAAAATTTGAACGGTGAAAATAGCACAAAAATTGTGAAAGTAGTTAAACGCCGAAAAACGTACGGAAGCAACTTGAAAAAGAACTAGAAAAATTTGCATTTCCTGCGAAAATGCAGTGTGGATGCTTTAAAGCTGAAGCTGTATGCAAAAACTAGCTGAAAAAGCTGAAAAGTTGCAGAAATTGTAAAAACTTTGCAGAAGCAAAGGAACTTTGCTAAAATGAATAACTTAGCAGAACTGCAATATCTTAGAGGAAACATAATACTTGGCAGAAATACAATAGCATAGCAGAACTTAGCAGAAATATTGTAACTTACCAGAAAACATGATATCTTCTCAAAATACAAGAATTAGGAGAAATAGTATAAGATACAGAAAGAATATATTTAGCCAAAAATACTTAAGCATTACAGAAACACTATGATTTAGAAAAATAGTACAACAGAGTAGAAATACTGTGATTTACCAGAGACACTGTGATGAACTATGAATATTGTAATTTTAAATCAATACTATGTTTTAGCACAAATACTATAATTTGACAGAATACTATCATT
>NW_020327804.1:0-157246 GCF_001858045.2 Oreochromis niloticus | reverse complement strand
AAGTGACATCATATTCAGTACTTACTTCTGACAGTTCACTCTTCGGCCGCTCCCTTCTGCCGTATTTTGCGGCAAAATTATCCACACCCACCGCCGCGCTATGGATTGTGGGATATATGGGACCACGAAGCGTGCACCGGACCACGCTTGATATTTGGGGAAATCGACGGCGCATTTGGAGTATGCATTTGAAGTGCACTTTGAATTGGGACAGCCGTCGTTGCGTGGCGGTGACGTACTCGCACTTGAAATGCGTACTTCAAGCGTGCATACCCTGAATTGTGACACAGCCACAGTTTGCCGAGGCAAACTGCGTGGAGTGTGAGGAGTGGACCCAGGTGCAGACATTCTAAAACTCAAAACTTAACTGATGATGAGCTGTTTATTCAGGCAGACAGGAAAATACAAAATAAAAGGGCAAAAACAACGCAAACTAAGCAATAACCTAAACTGGGTAAACTAGAAAGGAAGCACAAACTAGTGATGGGTCCTGCAACACTGACGCACCGACGCATGTATCAAGCTCACAGAGTGAAGCCTGTATCGGTGCGTGCGTCGCTTTAAGAAAAAGTCATGTGATCGATACAGCTGCTGTATCGATCATTACCAACGCGCCAAACTGTGTTTAAAAAGTACCGCATCCGCATCTGTCAACGAAATGAGTCGCCACAAAAAAACACGAAATGACTCTCGCAAAGATTAAAAAACAAACAAACAACACATCTCTCCATAACAAGCCCGAAAGAAAAAGAAATGTTTCTGCTGTGTGGGATCATTTTGATCTTTTAACTGCAAATAAGGTCACTGTTTGTCTGTCTTTGTTTCAGTGTAATCTATCAGAATAGGAAAAACAGCAATGTGACTTGCAGTGTAAATTATTTATTTCATTTTATGCAGGTTAAATGTCGGATCTGTTCTGCGGAGCTTTCTTACACAAACAAAAGCACCTCCTCAGTGTTTAGACATTACAGAGCCAAACATGAAACTGAGGAGACAAACTCACTGAGAATGAACACAGGTCGGCCTATATAGACACTGAACAGCTTTATCATCATTTTTTTTTATTAATATGTGTTTTATTATTTTGAAATAAAGCATCTAGGAAGACTGTTCTGGACCAGGCAGTCCTGAATTTTATTATAAAGGACTGCCAACCCCTTAGTATTGTGGAGAGTGTCGGAGAGAAACATTCCAAGATTAGAGGATCCTTTAACGTACTGGGGGAATAGGAAGACATCTTATCAGAACTTTTTCCACCTGGCTTTACAGTTTTTGTGTACCCCAGCTTCATCTGTGCCTGTGAGTTTTCCAAAGCTGGGGAAATGGTGTCAAAAAAATGCAATAAACTGAATGCAAAAACATTGGATAAACTTATTTTTTCTGAATAGAATTTTATAATAAACTCTGAGTCAAACGGGTAATATTACATTCACAATACTTTCATTTTAATTTTCCCTTAGTGTCATTCACAATATATTTTATAGATGTCTACAATATTTGAAATGTAAAAGATATAAAATGATTCCATGGAAAGTACAATACCTTACAGTGTACAAGTATGACTAGGTCATTGAATCAGTGTCTGTTGTGAGTCTCAAGTAAGTTGCCTGCAATGATACTTAATGTCCAGCAGGTGTCAGTATGGAGCAAAACAGCAACACTGTGTTGACACAGTATCAATACAGTTTGGGCAATGTGCTGAAACACTTCACGAGGCCTCATCTACCCATCACTAGCACAAACTATGAAAACCCTGGCAAACAGAAACACAAACAAAACTCTAAACATGGCAATGATGAGGAGGATATATGAAAACCTGAACGCAGGACATGACATGGGAATAACACAGACAATCCGGCAAAGACTGAATGAGAAGGCACAGACTAAATACACACAGGTGCTAATGAGAGAAGTGGGAACACATGGGGGAACAGCTGACACACATGAACATAACGACCTCAGTGGAAGAGTAAAACTAAACATGATGAACACAGGAACACAAGATCTCTTCAAAATAAAACAGGAAACATGAGACGCAGACATGACAACCAGAACTTGGCAACATAAGACACAGACATGAAACACATGAAGGGCAGGGGAGACTTAACAGGGGTTGGAAGACACAAGGGAAAACTAATAAGCAAATGAACATAGGAAACCTAAAGCTTAAACATACACTATAAAGATCAAAAGAACTAAAACTCAAAACACTGGGTCATAAGACCCAGGATCGTGACACACTGCCCTATCATTGGGGGCCGATGTTTGTGTTGTTGTTGGATGATTGTTGGTATTTGTGTTGTCCTAAAAGCTGAATACAAAACATATAGAACGTCACAGCATTGTGGAGAATATGAAAATGAGCTCAGACACAGTCAAAGATTCTTTTCTATGGATGTTTTTCAGGAGACGTTTGGTCCCTGCAGGAGTTTGAGGCTCAGACCTGAACAGTTCACCTCCTACCTGGGCTTCAGCTCACACACACCTGTACAGGTACACAGCACACAGACTTAAAGACGGAGCTAACAGATCATCACTGGGATGAAGTGCATGCTGACGTTCCTGATCAGGCATACAGTGTATCTGAAATCCATCCTTAGAATCACATCATAAACTCTGTCCTGTTAGGAAATGTTGCTTAAAGATGAGGAGAAAGAAAAGCTGTGGATGACTAAAGGTCTGCAGAGGACACGCAGGAAGAAAAATCCACTTTAGAAGCAGTTTTTACTGCAGAGAAGCAGAGACAGTGAAGGCAGCAGGATCCCTCCTTCATCAATGTTCACAAATATCAGAGAAATGATCTGTGAAACAATGTGATCTGTTTATTGATCAGTAGAAATGATTGGATGAACAGCAGTGTGGTTGGAGGAGAAACAGAACTACGACTGATGCGGTGATGGAGACGGTTGGAGGAATAAGAAAAGCCGTTGAAAATGATGAGTGTTGTTGTTTTTCTATTGATCTACAGAAAGATTTGATCCCATCGATCACAGTCAGTTATTGACCACAGTGGAGAAGTGTGGGATCAGCTCTTTGGAAAATAGACAACAATGTGAGCATATTAACGACACTGCGTCAGGATTTAGAGAGGTCACATGTGCCAGCCCGAGACCTCTGATTGGTCCACAGCTTCTACACTCACATGTGTGACTGTGTGGAGCTGTGGGGACGGACTTTAAAACTACAAAAAGATCAATACAGGTTATTAACGAGGCCGGGTTCTCTGATCACAGCGACCCTCTGTTTCTAAAGTCCCACATGATCACATTTATGATGTGGTTTCTTTTCACATCATGCAAATAAAGTTTAAAGTCTCCATGTCTCCAGACTGTGTCCACAGTGTTTCAGTGCAGCAGAGTAAATCTGATTTACTGACAGCTTTTTGTCCTTCACTGAACAAAAAGCTCCAACAGAGATGAAATGAAGACGTGTTTCTATTGTTGCTTCATGATGGAATAATGCTGACAGCAATATAAAAATGGGACTTTTGGTTAAACTGGACTGGTCTCATAATTCAGACGCCCTCTGTACCTGCTGTGGAGACTCAGGTCGTTTGGAGTGGAGGGCCCACTCCTGAAGACCTTCTATGACTCTGTGGTGGCCTCAGCCATCTTTTACGGTGTGGTCTGCTGGGGCGGCAGCATCTCTGCTGGGGACAGGAAGAGGCTGAACAGGCTGATCCGAAGGGCCAGCTCTGTTCTAGGATGCCCTCTGGACCCAGTGGAGGTGGTGAGTGACAGGAGAATGGTGGCTAAGCTGTCATCCCTGTTGGACAACATCTCCCACCCCATGCAGGAGACTCTGACAGCACTGAGCAGCTCCTTCAGTGGCTGCAGCACCCACGATGAGGGAGGGAGAGATTTCGCAGGTCTTTCCTCCCCACTGCTGTCAGACTCCACAACAAAGACTTTAACTGATCAAACACACACACACATGTGCAATAAGACTCTTTTCTGACAAAGTTGTATTTTTACTCAGTTGTGTCTAGAATTTGTATTCTATTTTTATCCTATTGTATATTTTATTCTATTTTATTCTACTGTATATAGTATTTTATTTTATTTTTATTCTATTCTATTTTCTACAGTTGTGTACAGTATTTTATTCTCGTTGTATTCTATTTTTTGCTATATAACTGTTGCACTGTCCACTTCCTGCTGTGACAAAATAAATTTCCCACACGTGGGACTAATAAAGGTTATCTTATCTTATCTTACCAGTTTGTTATACTAAAGAACAAACTGTACTAACTCATAGATTTGACCTGAGGAAGAGTCGACTTTAACCCCAAACCTTATTAAACTAACCTAAATCTAGCCGAGTAGTTCTGCTGCCTGAACCTGACCAAAGTGTAACTGAAACACATTAAAATAATAAACTGACTCTGACTTCTGTGAGTGTTTGAAGAAAATGTCTGTTTCACAAAGCTGAGAGGTCAGCGGTCCCCCACAGGCTCTCTGTGATGGTCTGATCAGCTTCAGTCCGACACTAAGAGTCTGGAGCTCTTTGGTTCTCAGCACGTTTCTCCCAGTCCAACAAACCTTTGTGGACGGCCTTAAATGCATCCCTGTAGCAGGGCGAGGGCGCCCTCTGCTGGTGGACATCAGTGCTCACATAAAGACATTCAGCAGCTTCAGTGAAGACTTATTTAAATGTGTGTGACATCACACAGGACACAACCTGGAACACTGCTGCTGCGTTCAGAGACCGTGGGAAACACAGGACTTTCTTTTAAATGTAATGTTTCACAACACTGTATTTTAGATATGCTATGCTGAAAGTCCAAATTCCAAACAAGCTCATATAAAACGCAAACACTAGCGCAGGACGCTGAGAAAAGTCCATTATAACTCATAAAAGGTATGAAAATACAACTGACACAAGAAGGGCCACTTTGTCACGGTCCAGAGCAGGATGACTCCGTGTTTGTGTGTTTCTATAAGTGTGCTTCGTTTCAGGTAGTTTCTGGTTTATTTTGGTGCTTTCTAGTCTTTAGGTTTTGTTTCTGTGCCTCTCTTCTGTCCCTTGTGTTACGTCCAGTTCTCGTCTTTGATGTTTGTGTATTTCCTGTTTTACTTTGACAATCCCGTGTCCTGTGTTACTGCATCCTGTTTTGCTTCCTCTCTGTCTTGTCATGTGTGATTAGTCCCAGCTGTGTGCTGTGCAGTTCAACATCACACTAATCTAGAGAAACACCAACGTACTAAGAAACACAAAGCTGTGACACTTTAAGCGTTCCAGCTGAACAGCAAACATGAAATCACAGTCTGCTGTTTGAAGGGCGGCAACAGTTGAGAGCGTTGCTGCCTGAATGACAAACACTGAGGTGAAAGAAGATGGCAATCAGAAAGTAATGGCTATTGTTTGCAGCAAACGATTTTCTGAGTGTTTTATTAGTAATACTTGGTGTTGTGAATGGTTTCCAGCTCTCTAATAGTTTTTCTTAGAATATTGTTCGATGTCAGTGGAGCTAAAAGTAGAAACATTGTTTGCTACTGTTCAACATTCAGGGAACGAGTGAACATTTCCTCAAGGACTTCAACTCCAACTCTGTTGAAAAAAACATGGTAAACTTGTGATATGCTAACTTTAAGTTGCAGAATTTTACCTTTTTTCTTTAGTTTTGACTGACAGTTTTATGACTAATACATACTTTGAATAATTCTTATATTTGTACAGTAGTACCTAATCACACTGGACAACACATGTTTGCATGGCAGTGTACGTTGTCACATAAACCTTGAGACCAACACACTTCAGACCCCCTGGCGTGTCTGGTTGCTGGTGAAAAATGTGCATTCTCCAACCTGACTGCTGGCTGGTGAAGTTAGTCACAGAGAGGGTCATCCACCAAAAACCTCCATGTGACTGCTCTGATGGACTGAAGGTTGTCCTGATTGGCTGTAGCTTGCATGGAGACACCAACGTGCCTGTAAACACTCACTGAGGATTAGTGAATCGGTGGAAACTGCCTTTAGAGTAAAAGTTAACACGTTGGTTGCAGAGGTAAAGCCCAGCTTTTACTTTGAAAGTGAAGCTCTATGTCTCTCGTTTGGATTGCACTTTCTCAAGTTGTTGATTTTGCAGTAAACCTCTATGCAAACTATGGGCAACTGCAGCAATCTGCCAAATGTTCTAGGCCCATGTGTCTGGGACATAACTAAAGCTGGATTTACATCTTTGTGTGCCTTCATGTACCTGTTAGATGAGACAAAGAAAAATGCCAGGTCAGCACCACAAACCTTTGGAGATGGATCGTCCTGCAGTCCTTTAATAAGACAGTAGAGTGTAACCTCTGTGCTGCTGAATGGCAGCTGGTTGAAACGTTAGCTTGAATAAGAAGAACAAAGTGAATTTGTTTACTTCAAAAAGCCCTTTTTCTGTTATGATTTCTGTCTTTTCCTGGCAGGGAAGAAGTTAAGGACAAAAAAAAGCAGAAGCTTGAAAAAGCTTCACCTCCTTTAGAAGCTCTTCTACATATTTTTCTACATATGATGACAGCAGCTCTGAGGAGCCTTGTATAGGACCAGTACAGTAACAGGACCCTGACCAGTTCTTTTCATTTAGTTTTTAACTCTGGTTAGCAAACAGCTTGTAGGCGACTTATTGCAACCTTCTGGCAACAGCAACACATTGCACACTGTATTGCATGAAAAATACAAGTGAATGTTTTTGTAAAAGATAAAAAACACTAAAATAATGTATAATTTCATGACTATTCAAAAATACAAACAACATTTCAAGACACAGTTTCAATAAGGAAGGAAACAAAGGAAAGGAAACAAGGAAAACAAATACCATTAGGTGAAAAGTTCAGGCTAAGGAGACTTTTAGATGTGTTCCTCTTGTTGTTGCTCTTTTTAGGAGATTAGATGTGAAAAGTCAGTTTTTATTGTGACTTTATTTTATATTTTATCTCATTTAGTCCTTTTGTAGCTCTTTTAATGCCATCCTGTGACATTTGAGGACATTTCAAAGGGATCAGATGTGATTTGTTGTCCTCTGAGCCTGTTTGGTGTCTGAAACATTAAAATACCACAGAAATGGGAAACATGATGCTCTCAGTTTAGTCAAGAAGCCGGATATGTAAATAAAGCCCTTGGTGTGCCACATACAAAGATAAGACATGTTTCACATGCACACTTTAGTTTGTTGACAGCTCAGCCAAACTCCAATAAAGGGAGCATCACTCCCCGCGGTGTTTAATGTCTTCTCACATTTATGGAAATGTCCAAAGTTTTGCAGTCGTGCCTAAAAGGCTACAAAAGTGTAAAAGTGCCGTGAGCGGTCAGACATGAAACTCTGATGTTTGTCACTGGAGGAGGAAGTTTCCATGATTTTGATTTAAAGACTTACAAAGATCAAAGAAGAGCTTCCTGTAAATCACAGGTGAACCTTTATGAGCCTGTAAGCTCTGCCAGTCAATTCCATGACGTTGAAGCTTTTCCAGCTCTTTAACATGGCTGTAGGGAGCTCTGCCCCAAGTCTGAAGCCCAGGGTTTAGACATGACTCACACAGAGTAGAGACCAGTCAGGAATCATATTATAATATCCACTCTAGAGCGAACAAAGGCAGGTGTCTACTAACCAAAGAAATCTACAGACGGAGGTTAAGTGTGCATCATTTCTATACAGTCAAAGTCAATAGAAAATGATGTTAAAATGATGATGAAGTGAGTGAACCAGGTCACACAGAAATCTGATCCCAAACACTGATTCAGGTAGATTATAATAAACTGATAATACAGATCTATTTCTCCTTCTAATCCACAAATAGAAAGTACTTCATGTGTTGGTCTGTGGGGCACCTCTGATCTCTAGTGTCAAACAAAACCCTCCATTTGAATTTCAGTTTGAAGAAGAACACAAAGCTGTAGAGACACAAATCTGCTGAGTCGGCGGGTAATAAGGGAAGATTTTCTCCGTGTGAGCCGACGGGTTTGAACCCACCGTCGGCCTTTCTGTGAGAAGTCTGCATGTTCTCCCCACGTCTGCGTGGATTATTTGCTGAGTCTAAATGTGCCAATGCTCGTCTGTCTCCATGTGTTAGGCCACCTGTGGATCACTTCCTAGTTAAAGGAAGACTCTTCTTAAATCTCTTGTTGTGAGAAGCAGCCCAGACCCACTGATGCACATGGGCACTCAGTCATGTATCAGAGTGGGTAATAAGGTGGAATAAGAAACCAGCAGTAAAACCCTGCATGAACACACATCTGCTCCAAGGACAGAGACACGTTTTCAACAATGTATTAGCTGTTATTGGTTCATGCATGCAGCTGCAACAGATGTTGTACAATGGTCATGATGGAACTGGAGCTGGACTTGACCCACTCAAGGTAACTGCAGAGAATCACTGGACGAACTTCTTTCACAAACTTCTGCATTCAAGCAGATCCATCAAATATACAGGCTCCTTTTTACCAGCATGTTATAGAATAACTGTGGTCGGCCTGAAAAATAACTCTGAACTCATTATTGATTTAAATGCAGACTCCCATTCTGCTTTTACAACATCTAATTATTGTCCACATGAACTGGACTGAATGTGATTGGTGTGAGTAGTTGGAACTGTGACATCAATGGTGTCTCTGCCTCCTCTCTTAAACACAATTAGTCTCTTTAATTCTGACTGAAACTGAAGTCAAGTAAACACAACTACACATCTTTGTATAGAAAGCTCACACAGTCACTTTCACTTTAGAATGAAAGAGTAAACTGAATGAATGTGTCGGCTTTATAATGTGCATGTTTCTCACAGAGGGGACAAAAGCCACACAGGTCAGGTTTGACAGAGATACAGGATGGAGCTTAATCCCAAACTAGTTCAAAGCTCTGACATCAAGTTATGAAGAGCAACATGTTTCCTTGCTCCTCTGTCCCGGAGTGCAGTCTGTACCTCTATCCTGGAGGATCCTTGTGGCCTTTGGGACACACTCAGAATCCAGAATGACTCCACCTGAAATGAAGCTCAAAGGGAAAAAAGGCTTTGAGCAGTTCAACTTCCAGTTATGCTGCTCTTTACAACACATTAGAAAAGTTCCCCCTTTTTTCACTCTTCACACAAACATTTGAAATATAATTTGATAAAAACAGCCGTTGGTTTTTCAGACGATGAATTTGTAATTAAAACTATTTAACAGTTTGAAAAGATTTTCATATTTCTAAATGACACAGCTGCTCTTAAAAACTGCATTTCTTCTATTAAAAATTCAGTTTTATTTACACAGCACCAAATCACTAGAACGGTCGCCTCAGGCTGCTTTATATTGTAAGGTAGACCTACAATAATACATACATGAGCAGCACTTTGGCAACAATGGGAAGGAAAAACTCCCTTTTAACAGGAGTTTGCAAAACTGCAAATCCTTTCATGAGTCTGCAGTTGTTCAGTTTGGATTTAATTCATGATTTGTTTTTATAAAATCAAATGTAAAGATGATGCCTGCTAATGGGTGAGGACGTGCTGTCTAGTGCAGCATTACTGTAGCTGCCTACATGCCTGGAAGCTCAGTTTACTGTCTGCCTTTAATCCACAGGAATCAAACGATTCCAGGGAGATGCTGATTTACAGATGAACACAAAGCTGCGTCCAATCTGCTGATGCTGATGTAAAACCCCGTCAGGTGGAGTTTCATGTGTGAGTTCAGTGTGTGGGCTGATTATGGTCTGTGGGCTGGCACGGCTTGGATGAGGAGGGAGGACATAGAAGACAATTAGAGAAGAACATGGGGGGAGCGTCACGTTTAGTTCAAATAAACGGTTGAACATTGAGCAGCTGAACAATGAATCATTGATGTCACACATTTGTTACTGTGGTTGGAGCTGTTTTTTGCAGGCTAACAAATATTGCTGTAAATGCACTCGTGTCTTCAGCACTCGCAGAAAGAAGGTGTGCAGATTTAGCCGCAGGCAGCCATGACGTGATGTGCATCAGACAAACTGCAATGACAGCAAATCTTGAACTTCCACTAGAAAAGGTCTCTATAAGCTGCTGGGAGGAGTTTTACCAAATGAACTCAGCAGAATGTCTCATGACTGGAATCTGCTCCAAGGTTAATAAAGATCAACTCTTTGTTTTTGCTGTTTGTGTTTCTGTAAGTGGACGAGCTGTTTGGTTTGACACAGCAGGGCTGAGCAGAAGGATCATCTGTGTGGAAAGAACATCAACACAAATATCTGCAGTTCTAAGGGCTGAAAGAAGAAAAACAATCTTTACAATCACTGACATGAAATGAGTCCATTCAACAACTTTTTGAACTCGCTGTATCAAATGACCAAGCTGTGTGATGAAAGGCCAGCAGTGCTGTGCACTACCAAGTAAATCCATGAGCAGTGTTGCTCATATCAATACTAACACTGCTCTGTGTCACTTCTAATGGCAGTATATGTATGTATATGTAGGGGAGAGCAGTGTGTCAGCATTTATGAGATGAACCATCATCAATGTTCTGAACACATTTTAATGACACTAAATCACTGTGATGTTCACATTCTGCAATAATTAGTTAACACAATAAAAACAGCTTTGAGCTTTTTTTGGACACCTTGAATATAAATGTGCGTCTCAGTAAAACACAATGTGCTGCAGGCTACAAATAAAATAGGTGTGATAGTCACACCAAAAGCTTCAGACAGTTTTCATTGTGCATGTTTGACCTACTTTGTTTTCCCCCAAAATATTGATGTAACACAGTCCAGTGTCTGTATAATGAACTTAGAGCATAGAAACAAAGTCTCAGTCCCATCACACTAGTATTGATCCGACACCAATACCAGCGGTGGTATCGATTGGCCCACCTTTAAGGTCCAATTCATGCCTTTATTGAACAACTAATTCCTGCCTGTTCAAATGAAGTTCCTGCAGAAAGCTTTAAAGGAGCAACATTTCAGTCTGTCACACTAACACATGCTGGAGCAGCTGTTCATATTTAACATGCACATATTGTTCACAACCAAAAAAAGCGCTGCAGTTCTCCCTCTCTGTGAAGCAGCACAGTTACATGGAAAAGATAAAGCCTACAGTGGATCTCAGATCTGTAGGTGATGACAGAGAGCACATGTGGCTGTGCATTTATTAACACTGGGAACTGTGGGAACCAGTAGAAGAAGAAGGCTGCTTGATGATATTAAGGTAAGTGTGGAAACTTCTTCACACTGAGCATTTAAAGCCTGCTCGCTGCTCATGTTGTGAGCTGTGGCGTGCACAGACATTTTGGGGCGCAAGTGCTCCAGGGGGAAAAAAGGGCACTTTTTGCATATGTGGAAAACCTTTTCTTTTTATAATAAAAAAAATCGCACAGGTTAAATGCAATTTGACTTTTATTTCAAAACATTCTCTAAAAATCAAAAATCACACCACAAAAAGATAAAATCTGTATCCAACTCTAAACTATATACATACATATTCTCAAGTGTCCATTAAATGGAGTGTACTGCTCTAAAGAAGCATCCTTCTTGGTGCCATGTCTTTGTAGATGTTGATGACCTCGTTGTAATTGATCTCCACATCTTTCTCAATGGCCAACAAGAGGAGATCAGACAACCTTTCTTCTCCACACAAACTTCTTAGTTTATTTTTGATTATTTTTAGCTTTGAAAAGGATCTTTCAACTGTCGCAGTTGTCACTGGTAGTGTTGCGTAGATCTGAATCATTTTGACAAAGGCAGGAAAGATCAGCTGGCCATTGTTTTCCCTCAGTATCAGAAATATTTCTCTGAGGTCTTTTGAACTAAAGCTGGAGTGGAAGACCTTTAATTCTGTTTTGAGCTGGTCCTCATCTTCTCCATAGAATTCACAGAGGATGTGGACAGCTTCAATGGCTTCTGGGTTTGGTGGGCCTACCCAGTTAGCATGCACAGTTAAGGGCTGGAAGGACTGAATGATTCTGGCCGTTGGGCTTCCAGTATTGTCCCCTTTGAACCTCCTGTTCAGTTCCCCAGTCATGATGTCCAGAAAGGTGAAATATACACCACTCCTGAAATATGCCTCCACTGACTCAAACTGAGCACCTACTTGAGACACTGTGGTGCTGTGTTGGAAACGCACTGGAACTTTCCGCTTTCTCTCCTGACCAGGCACCACGGTAGGTACTGGAATGTTGAAACTCTCTGCCTTCTCTGATGCACATCTAAATATCTCTCCAAATTTCTCCTCAGACCTCATGGTTTGCAATGTGTGAAGCACACCATCAATTACCTTGTAGGCAGTGGAATGGTCCAACCCTTCTTCCTGCAGAGAATCTGATGCCAAAGCAGTGACTTCGAATACTGGTGTGGTGATTTCCATGCAGAGAATGAACATAAAATTAATGGCATTTCTGTACATCTGAGCATCACCTTGGGCCAGGTTAGGTGGGTCACTGTCACTGATGTCATCAAGGAGCATCAAAATGGCTTTCAAATTTCTCTGAAGTGCCTTCAGTGCTTTTTCCCTGCAAGCCCATCGAGTATCTGACAGCTGCTGGAGCTCCATAACACGTTGTCCAGGAAAGAGAGACTCCTGAAATTTGACCAAGGCAGCATGACGCTTTGGGGAGCCTGAGCAAAAGGCATACAATTTCTCCACCAAGTTGAAAAATGTCACAAAATGCTTGCTGGACTTTGATGCCTCCACTAGTACCAAATTGAGGCAATGGGCTTTGCAGTGCACATAGAGGGCCTTCTCATTGTGTGCACGGATTCTAGCTTGGAGACCTTTATACATGCCACTCATGTTGGCTGCTCCATCATAGCCTTGACCATACATGTTCTTCATCTCTAGGCCATTCTTTTGCAGAAGCAAGAACACTGTATTCTCCAGCTCCTGGCCTGTAGTTGTATCAACATTGCACACTTTGATGAATCTCTCCTTTATTTGCATATGATGAAAATATCGCACAACAAATGACACTTGCTCTTTGTGTGAAACATCAGAGGTTTCATCAAGTAGAATGGAATACATTTCAGCCTCTTTTATTTCACGTTGTATCTCCTTCCTGATGTAAGTTCCTAGTGCTGCAATGATGTCATTTTGACTTCTGTTGGAAAGCAGTGACACCTGGGGCCTTGTCTTGGTGGCTTTAACTGTGGCAATTTTTTCCAAATGCATTTTCAGCACACTATCGTAGCGGGAAAATACATTGACTAATTCACGAAAATTGCCACAGTTATCACTGGACTCACTCTCATCATGACCTCGGAATGCTTGTCCCTGACGTGTAAGATACACTGTTAGGTCAGTTAATCTTGTCAGGATTTCTTTGTTTGTCTGCCTCTCTCGCTCTCTAACTTCCACCCCTTTTACGTCTGAAACATCAAATGCAGAATGAAGGGCCTTTTTCTGGAAATTGATCCATCTAACCATGCTTGTCATGTGCATCTCTGCGCTGGAGTGTTGTTTGATTTTTTCAAGAGCAGTACTCCACTTTCTGATGCCATCAGTTGTCCAGGCTGTTCTGCTTTTATATTTTTCATCCGAGAGGAAAAGCCGACAACTAAAACAATGCATTGAATTAGCAGTGGGTGAGTATTCCAGCCACACATTAGCAGAAAACCACTGTTTCTGGAATGATCTCCCCTCAGTTTTTGGGTAAGGTATATCAGGCTGACATGGGCCCACATTGCAGCACATTGAAACGTATCTGTCATTGCGCTTTATTTTAAATGTATGGATGTGTGTTGGATCTGTTGGGTATTGTAAAGCTGCTAACTTTGACATTATGTGATCGATCTGTTCTTCCTCATTGTGGTCTTCAGAGAGCACTACATCAGTGTCTGTAGGCCTAACTGAACCTGCTGCTGCATTGGTCGCGGCTTCATCTGTTTCTATATCTCCCTCTTCTGCTATGCTGGTAGATGGCATAGAGCTGCTTCCCTGCTGTGACTGACTACAATGGAACAATAATAGTAATAATAGTATTATTATTTATCATAATAATAAGCTTAAACAGATAGTTTTAATAATAACCCATACTGCAAGTCTTGTAACATAGAAATAACTTTCGTAGGTACAAAATAATAGTTAGCTCAATGCCTGCTGATTAAGTTCATTAAAAACTAAGTGTGAACAGCTTTTAAGATTTTTCAATAGAATTAACTGCAAGGAGCAGGTTACATTAAAACATTAAAATAGAACCTGACTCTGCCCTTGACTCTGACCTTTCATCTTCATTTTCCTTTGCTTTCATCCAGGAGAGCAGAGAACTGCTTCCCTGGGCTGCCTGTTGTAGATCCCTTTCTTTCTCCTTTCTCAGCCTCTCTTTCCTAGGCATTATGCTTGCTGAAATTAGTAAATAAATAGACCAAAATGTATGAGAACGAATAAGACTGACTGTGGTCATTACAAGAACAGGGCAGAATGGTCGTTTTCACAGGCAATTGGGAACTGCCTATTTTTCCTTTAGCAAATTAATGTGTTAATGTTGCCAATATGTTACACCAAAAAAAATTAACATGTCTAACCAGTGCTTCTCAAAACTTTTAACATGCACCACCCCCAACACCGTACCCTTCAAACTACCAATAACAACGTCACTGTTCTGTCACAATCAGGTCACAACACAGTGCGTAAATGTCTGCGAGCATCGCTGAGTCAGTAACAACCAGTTAGGCTAAAGACTGCATCTTTAGACAGTTGGACGGTGTTCTAACTTTCTCACAGGAGACACCTACTAAAGACAGTCAAAGACATTAATTTCAATCTTACCAAAGTAGGACAGTAGTTGACGTTAGTTATGGAAAGGCTAATCCACAAAAACGGAGAAACGTCCATAATTCTATTATTCATAATCATGTCAAGGTTTTAGGTTTTTCTGCAGTTCCATCTCTAAAAAGTGTGATGTCTTCCCGTCACTGACTTCAGTTTGAAAACTTTGTATTTATTCACAGATTTCCGTGAGATCATCCTAAAATTTGTAACGAAAAATGGGCTCAAAAGAGCCCTCTGCCTAACGGCATGTAGCCTATAGCATAACGTGATATTTTCAATAGTGTATGCGAAAAGGTCGGAATTGATGGAGAGTGGGGTTGCCTAAATGGTTTAGGTTACATTTTAAATGTGTCGTTTTTTTGTTTATCCATATGGATGGATGGAGGGGGCAAGCTGGCAAAGTTTGTCATGTGCAGTTTCTGACAGGCTACTTCACAACAAAACAATTGCAGGTTGGTCTTAGAGGGCAAACAGAATAATTTCACTCGATTCATGGGTTACCTGACTGGTTGGGAAGGGAAAGAGCTGCTGTGTTGTCCGCCGTGGCTCCCAGTCGCTATAGTTAGCCTACTATGCCTACTCCAAGTAGTCCTATGTCATGCCGCTGCTACACGCCTCACAACAAATGAACTGCAAGCGTGTTCACGTGACACGGTGACAGTGAAAAAGCGACAGGGTTCGGGTGTCTTTGAAGAAGGGGCACAAATCAAGCCATTATTTTCACACCTTTTTAAATCGCGCAGCTTAAAAAAAAAAAAAAAAAATCACGTCTTTCAAAAGGGCACTTTTTTGGACTGAGGGCAAAAGGGCAAGTGCTTCAGCACCACCTCGTCTCTATCTGTGCACGCCAGTGGTTGTGAGTGTGTGTGTCCTCACTCATCAGGAGTGTGTGAAGATTTCATGTGCATCCATCCATCTTTTCCTGCATCAGTGTGTGTGTCCTCTATGAAAAGCTTGAGAGCTCCTCAGACCGTGCACACACACACATGAAGACCAGGCTGTGTCACAAAGTTTACACGTTTGATCCGACTGTGTGAAGAACACAACATGTGAAGCTTCAGCTTCTCTCTGTGTTTAAACACACTCACAGGCAGCCATGTGACTACCAAGCTTCAGCCAATCAGAACAAACTGGAGCAAAGTTCAACATGTTAGAAGTTAGTTTGTGCCCGGTGTGCATGTTTCATGAGTGCTGTGATAACTCTGTGTGTGCGTTTATTGAAATGGCTTTAAGAAAGCAGGAGGAGACGGAAGTGAGGAGGTAAGTGACGGAAGTGACGGACAAGGTAAGGGACTCATGTTGTAACTGACGTCAGACGCCGGAGATTTTGGCGGAAAATTAAAGCTAATGGTAGTTTAGATTTGAATAAATTCCTTTAAGCTTCAATCTTACCAAATACATTTATCAATTGTCTTACAACTAACGTTATTTGTCTAAATAATCTCCAACACCCTGGAGAACAACGGGGAGAGTTTAGAGGGTCTCCAAGATTATATTGATCAGTGCTTTCAGGATCTAGTGATGAAGAAGGCCCAGTGTGCAGCTTCCCCGGCTAAAACTGAGACGCCATCGTCGAAAAGACTTCGCCCGGCAGATTCCCCCGGCACAACATCGCTAGCCGGCAAAGATATTGCCGACATACTGGAGTCAATCGACAAGTGATTGTCCACTTTCGACGCAAGGCTGTCCTTGGTGGAGCTTCTTCACCGGGAATTTAAATGCTTGCGAGAATCCCTGGAGTTCAGCCAGCAGCAGGTGGAAACGCTCGCTGCTGAAAATGCCACGCTAAGGGAGTCAGTGAAATGTCTCACAGAAAATGTTACCCAGCTCAATAGAGAAAATAAAAAAATAAAAGAAACAGTTATTGATCTACAAGCTCGTAGCATGCGTGATAATCTGGTATTTTCTGGTATTCCAGAAGCCGCTGGAGAGGACGTGGAGACCACGGTAAAAAGCTTCATCAAAACCCACCTAAAGCTGCCGGAGGACACGGTGAAGAACATCGTCTTCGATAGGGTGCATCGCCTCGGCCCCATTTGGGCTGCGGCCGGGAGACCACGTCCTATCGTGGCCAAATTCGGCCACTTCAAACAAAAGGAACATGTGAAAAGCCGCAGCAGGGAATTAAAAGGAACGGACTTCAGCGTGAACGACCAGTTCCCCAAAGAGATCCTGGAACGATGCAGGGTCCTCTTCCCAATCCGACGCGGCTTCATCCAGAAGGGCTCCCGCGCTGTCATCGCTGTGGACCGGCTGTACGTGGACGGACAGCTCCACCGCGACCCCGACATCACTCCGTGGCTGTATTAACTTCACACCAGATAAGAATCTGCTACACCCTTTCCCCATCCACTCACACTAACTTGCATTAACATCTGTTTAACTTACTAGTATCAAATCACATCTTAGGTGTGATATCATAGCAGTATTAACACCGTCACTCTCCGTCAACGGTTTGATTGGAATGTTTCTGGGTTTTTTTCTTTTCTTTTTTTTCTCTTCTTGTTTTTTCTTCTCTCCTTTTCCCCCTCTTGTTTTTATGCTGCTCACACTTGTCCTTGGTTTCTTTCTTTCTTCTTTCTTTCTTTCACTGCTTCGATCACCTGCTTCCACACTCATCCACAAACAACATCCTTTATTTCGACACATACGCACAGCACGATCACGCACAGTCATGCGCTCAACGGCAGCACATTTACATCAGTCAGACAGCGCACACAGTCGTATAGGATACACACACTTAAGCCAAGCGTACTCATATTAGTAAACATGCAAACACATAGTCAGACTCAGGGAGCATCTCGCCACATATTTTTTCTCTCTCTCCTTCTCTTTATTTATGAACAAGTGATGTATTCTCTCCACCTGTCTAAGCGACACACACAGCGCACACCCCTAGTTATACACAGACATCTATGGGTGCACTAAGATTCGTTACATGGAATGTAAATGGAGCTGGCTCCAGAGAAAAGAGGTTAAAAATATCTAACCAACTCAAAAAACTACAGGCAGATGTTGTCCTTTTACAAGAGACCCACAGACCTCTTAGAGGTTCGAATGAAATTAAAACACCTGAGTTTCCTAATGTGTTCTCAGCTTGTTATAATTCTAGACAAAGGGGAGTAGCAATTTTAATACATAAAAATATTAATTTCACAGTACTCGATACAGTTATAGATCCAGAAGGCAGATTCTTAATCATTAAACTATCTATACTTGATAAAAAGCTATGTATTGTAAGTGTATATGGTCCAAATGTTGATGATCCCTCATTCTTTCACAGTTTTTTCAGTGCACTCTCTGAGCACTTAGATGGCACACTTGTTCTTGGAGGCGACCTCAACCTTGGACTAAATGAAGAAATGGATAGGCTCAATACAGCAGGAACTCAGCGTAATTGGCAGTCCACAAATATAATCAAACAGTATATGAGCGACTTTGGTCTTTGCGATGCATGGCGCTCCCTTCACCCCACCAGTAAGGAATATACTTTTTTCTCACATGTCCATCACTCCTACTCTCGTCTGGATTATTTTTTGGTCAGCAGCTCACTGCTGAGGGACATTTCAGACACTGAGATTCATCCTATAGCTGTCAGCGATCATGCTCCTGTATCTTTAACACTAATGCACAAGAATAATACTACGCCAAGTAAAAACTGGAGATTTAATACATCACTGCTTAAAGATGAAGACTTTATTAAATATTTTAAAAAAGAGTGGACTTCATATTTAGACTTTAATGACACTCCCGGAACATCAGCTTCTGTTTTATGGGAAGCAGGGAAAGCTGTGATGAGAGGTAAAATAATTTCTTTCTCATCACATAAAAAGAAAAAAGAAACCAAAAAATATTCAGGAATTAGAAAAAACCATCAAATCACTAGAAGAAGCCTACGCGTCCCACCAAGATCAGGAAACACTGAACAAAATACGCAAACAAAACTAGAATTAAATGAGATAATTGATAAAAAAACAAAATTCTTAGTACAAAGACTACACTTACAAAATTATGAACATAGTAATAAATCCGGTCAATTTCTAGCAAACCAGCTAAAAATAAAGAAAGAAAAAACAACTATATGTGCTGTTCAAGATTCATCTGGGAACACAATATATGAACCGAAACAAATAAACAACATTTTCAGGGATTTCTATAAAACGTTGTATTCACCACAAATAAACCCATCTAAAAAGGAAATTGATCAGTTTTTAGACAACATAACTCTCCCAAAATTATTAGACACTCAAGCAATGGCACTGGATTCGCCACTGACATCAGGTGAACTCCAGGAAGCCCTGATAAGTATGCCCAATAATAAGGCTCCAGGTCCAGACGGCTTTCCTGCAGAATTCTACAAAGAATTCTGGACGATTCTAGCACCAGTTTTTTACAGAACGTTGTTGGAAATCAAAGAAAATGGCAGACTTCCATCAAATATGAATTCTGCAAACATTAATCTCCTGCTAAAACCAGGCAAAGACCCTGTATATCCCTCAAGCTATCGTCCAATATCCCTTATAAATGTAGACCTTAAAATAATCTGCAAAGCTCTCTCGAAGAGATTAGAGAAAATAACCCCCCTCTTAATTCATCCTGACCAAACTGGTTTCATAAAAGGTAGGCACTCATCAACTAACACATGTAGATTACTTAATTTGATAGACTACTCATACAGTAAAAATGAAACTACAATATTTTCTCTAGATGCAGAAAAAGCGTTTGACAGAGTTAACTGGAAATTTCTATTTGCAACTTTACATAAATTTGGTTTTGGATCTTCTTTCATCAACTGGTTAAAAATATTATATAATTCCCCAACAGCTTGTGTCAGAACAAATGACCAGACATCCTCCAGCTTCTGTCTCCTGAGGGGCACCAGGCAGGGATGCCCACTCTCCCCTTCACTGTTTGCAATTTTTATCGAACCACTAGCAGCAGCAATTAGACAGAATTCAGTAATTAAGGGCATAAAACGCAAGAACGTGGAACATAAAATCAGCCTTTATGCGGATGATGTGTTACTCTTTCTCCAAAATTCACAAACCAATATCTCTGGGGTGATTGAACTGATAAACTCTTTTGCAAGAATATCAGATTACTCAATTAACTGGTCAAAATCTACAGTCCTTACGATTAATTGCTCCTTCCATAATTCCTCTTCTACTCCACTGCAGTCGGGAAATATAAAATATTTAGGTATTAATGTTTCTCCCAAGCTTGCAGATCTAACTAAATTAAACCATATCCCACTTTTAAAGAAAGTAGAAGGTGATCTGGCTAGGTGGAAATGTCTACCCATATCACTCATGGGAAGGGTTGCCGCTATAAAAATGATGGTATTACCAAAAATAAATTATTTATTCTCAATGATCCCAACTAAACCGCCGCAAGATTGGTTCAGATCTCTAGATTCATATATGTCCAAATTCCTTTGGAAAAATAAGCCCCCACGTATAAGCTTAAAAACACTACAAAAGACCAAGGATAAAGGAGGATTAGAACTACCTAACTTTCAGCACTATTTCTTAGCCAACAGGCTTCAGTTTATCTTAGGATGGCAAAAACATACCCTCTTAGATGAACCTTGGCTAGATGTAGAACAAGCACTTTGCAATAATCTAGAGATTTCAGATCTACCATTTATCAGCTCAAACATCCAACGACATGAATGCTTCAAAAGCATCAACATCAGCTCCTCTCTGACAGCATGGTGGGAGTTTCTGAAGTTGACTGAGTCTTCATTAATCCCATGCAAACGTACACCTATCTGGAACAACCCTGACATATTACAAAACAATAATATGATAAACTTTTCAGATTGGAGTAGTAAAGGAATCAAATATTTAGAACATATACTAGAAGGAACAGAATTTATTTCATTTGACAGACTAGTTACACAATATGGGATCAACAAGAAAAGATTTTAGAATATCAACAAATTAAATCCATAGTAAAAAAGAGATTTAAACCGGGTCAAGTTGAACTACAAACACCACCAAGTGTGGTTCAATTTCTTACTCTTAAAACCCCCAAATTACTATCCAAAATATACAGAATGCTTTCTAAAACAGATGAATCAATATCACTTCCTATTGCAAAATGGGAAGCGGATTTATCAGTTAACTTTGACCAAAACTTCTGGTCTCAGATTTGCTTAAAAACTTTTCATCTAATTAGAAATCCCAGTCTTTAATTAATTCAATACAAAATACTACATAGAGTACACTATACAGGTCATCGGATGTTCAAGATGGGCTTTACGTCTACCAACAACTGCTCACACTGCCAAACCAATTCACCGGACAATTATATCCACGCACTTTGGTTCTGTCCACCAGTTCAGAAGTTTTGGCGCGAGATATGTGAAGACTTATCAAAGTGTCTGAAATGTAACATTCCAACTTCCCCTTTAGTATGTTTGTTGGGCAGCTTAGATAATGTCACTCCGGAAAAGAATATAGCCCATATGGTTTTTCCTGCCCTATGCATAGCCAAGAAAACAGTCCTCATGAACTGGAAAAATAAAAATAATCTTAATTCTAACCAATATAGAAATTATCTATTAGATCACATTAGTCTTGATACAGCCTCTGCCACCACATCAGATCAATTGCTCTGGGCTCCTTTGATCAGCTCCATCACCTAGTGGGGGTGGGGGGTCTTAGTTTGGTCCCACCTTCACTGTTGTGATTGGTGTGGGGGTAGGGACAGGCTTAGGGTATCGGGGGGTTCCCCGGGAGCATCTTCCTTGGGGGGCTCAACCCGGGGTAGCGGTCATGGCCAATTAGGGCTCTGTTGGCTCTTAGGTGACGGTTTCCTCTTGGCTGCGTGCAGCAGGGCTAGGGGAGGGTCTGTGCTGACGGACGTGGGTTACTGACCTGGTAGCCTGGCTGCCCCTGGGTGGGTCCGGGATTGGCATGAGGTTCTGGGGGCACTCCGTCTCTGGGCTGGGGCCCTGGCCAAGCCTCAGGGGCTTGGGTCCTGGTTGGTGTGTTGCCGGGGTTGTGGGCGGGTGGGTGTATGGGGGCCCAGTCCTGGCGCAGGGTGCCACCTGTGCATCGAACCACCTGGGGGGCTCTTCAACTGGTGGGGGAGGTTGTCAAATCCTGCAGGAGCCTTCCTCTCTTCAGGAACTCTCTCTGCAGGAGGGGGAGATACAGGAGAGGTGGAGGAAGGTCTCACCCTGGGCGTCTATTGTCTTGTGTAGTCTGGAAGATGAGTGGATGATGGGGTGGGTGCAGTTTTCTCTGTGGTGGGGTCAGGTGGACTGTCCTGGGCTCTGTGGGGCCAGGAGGCGCTGCTCCACTGGGCCCCGGTCTGGATGGGCCTGGGCCCCCCTTTCCCTGGCGGGTTGCAGAGTATGGGGTGCCTACTGGGGTCAGCGGGGAGCTGACCCCAGGGAGGGGTCACTTGCCCCTCCCTTCCTTCCCTCCCCATCTCCAGCTGCCTCCCTCTTCCCGCTCCACCACAATCACCCACACATGCAGGGCCTTGGGGTAGGGGTGTGTCACCAGGATGAAGGGGAGACATCCCCCCCCTCTGTCCCCTTCTGGCTGCCTCTGCCTCAATTTTATCCCACAACTTAGACATTCACATTACTCACACTCTCATTACACATACATATAGGATCTTGGGGGTGGGCACGCTACACGGATTCCAATTACCATCAGGGTGTACACCTCACCCCTGGCGTCGCTGCCCACCTCTCAATTTTAAATACACGTAGACATTGAGGGCTAGCAGGAGGGGCTATACGCTTACCTGCTGCTCTGGCAGGTAGCTCCATGCCCTCCTGGGTTTTAAATGCACCTTAGAACACACATACATCAACACTACATATGAGCGGGTGGAGGGAGGTTTGGAGTCTTCCTACACCCCCGTTCTCTGCGGCCTGCTGGAGCGGGGGGGCTAGGAGGAGGAGTTGGCCGTCCGACTGGGGTCTGGAATGTGGGGCCTCCCTGCTGCTGCGGAGTCGGGGCGGTCCGCTTCTCCCCACCGCAGGGAAAAGGGTAACACCACCTGGGTCTGGGCGCAGTTTCCCCCTCCAGGGGCAAGGGTACCTAGACCCGGGGCTTAGAGTACGCTTGGGGAGTGTGATTGTGTGTACAGTGTCTCTCTGTCTGTCTCCACGTTGGGTGAGTGTTGAGAGCATGAGGGTGGGAATAGATGTTTGTATCTGTGTGTGCCTGTTTGTCTGTGTCTATATGTCAGGTTGGGTATCAGACCCCACCTCTCTGGGGACATCTCAGGCCCTCCAAGGTTTGGAGGCCCATCTCCCCCCACCACTTCCCCTGCCGGTGGCAGACGCCCTCAGACATCGGTGCATTGGTGGTTCTTTATGTCCGGGAATGGGCGCCCAGGTACCCACCGGCTCACTCCTTGGCGGCTGCTTATCGGGGCATGGAGCCTGGGGTTCGCTCGGGCCAATTCGGGGATGGGGTGCCCTCGGCCTCTCGGCCTGGGGCTCGGTCACTCAGGCACAGCTGGCTTCTGCTCCGCGGCTGCTGAGTGACCCCTCATCTGGGACTCTCCTCAGCTCTTTCTGGGATAGTGCGGCTGCCCCTCTGTTGGTCTTCCTTGGTCTCTTGTGTTCTGGGGGCCTCTGAATGTTGTGGAATTACAGGGATTATTTTACATAACCATCATCTTATCATTGCATTAATTATCATTTCATCAAAGTGTTTATTGAAGCTGCTGGCATTATGTTATAATTTATATTATAGGGGTTATCATAATCAAATATTAACATTTTTATTACAGGTGCAGTTATAACTACTTTAAAATGATTGAGTTAAATATATATGTATCATAACTCATATGCTGAGTATATTGTTACAGTAAAATAGTAGCTGAGCAAAGGCCTGAATGTATTCAGCTTCTTGTGGTATTTGAGTTTGCTTAGTTACAGGTGACGGAAGGAGAGGTCCAGTCCATGGTGACCTCAAGGCCTGAGATTATCACCATATTTGGAAGAGTATGCCACAAGGAGGAACTTCTGTGTTTGCATTTAATTCTTAAAATACATGGATGTTCTGTACATGCAAATTATGTGCTTGTAAACGCAAGAAGGGGCATTACAATACCCTGATGTTATAAAAGCAATCTAGAGTGTATTTTGGGCAGAGATGTACAACTGTTTTGCAGTTTACACCTCTCCACGCTGCGTGCATTAAAATCAATTGTTTGAACGACCTCTTCTGGACTATCATTGTTTTACTCTCATCCTCAGTTTCGAACCCGTAACATTTGGTGCATTGGCCGAGGTTGAGGGAGATAAGTTGGAGAATGAGACTGAGAGGGTCCAAGGTGCTCAAACAGGCAGACACGAGTCAGTGGTCGAAGTGAGTGGACATAAGCCGGCTTATTCAAAGGTAAGGCACTACCTGTTGAATTATTTCCAAACAGTGCTGAATTGGCTCTGACAAAATTGAAAGTCTACTCACTGAAAATTACTGGTAAAGGTCTGTTTTGATTTTGGTGAAAATCTCATGAGAATTGAAGTTGAAGTAATGATAATGTAAGGTTAAGTAACAGTACTGATTAAAGGAAATGCAGTTGGACTGCTAAGGAAAGAGAATTTAAAGTAGTTGGACTACTAAATAGGAATAGGTAAAAGTAACGGAAATAGGAAAAGGACAAGTTAAAGTAGTTGGACTACTGAATTTAGGATTAGGTAATTTGGAAACTGTGTATGGGAATACAGTCATAATTGAATATAAAGCTGGGCTTGGACATCAATACAGTCGGTTTTGTGGTTTCATAGGATGTCTTTAAAACACAATTAAATTTCTGTAGGACGGAACTGTGGGAAGTTCTAGGAAGTGCATCGCCCAGAGGTAACGCTTGCCGGAGTCGGGGACGCTTAGGCTCCGTCCTCTATGAGGGATAGTCAGTTGGTTACTGTGGAGCTTGGGGCACTCCAGAATAACTAGTGGTTGGACCACTTTGCCGTCCGGGACGGTGGTTTGCACTTTTTTGGTCAGTAGAAACCGGGTTTCGGGCGTGTAACTTTTAACTTAAAACTTCGGGGAAGCCTGGGATGTGAAGTTTCCCCAAAACAGAGCTTTTCGGCAGGGGTTGAGTTGGTTGACGCTTTTAAATTGTGTAGGGTCTTAGATATTTGACCACGGCCCGGGGCCGAGACTGGTTAAATTGATGACAAAAAACTCAGGGAGTTTGTCCCTTGGAGGGTTAATCTAAATTTGTCGAAATTGTGTAGGTTTTAAAATGTCAGGCCTAATACTGCAGTTGTAATTATAAAGACGTCTGGGTAAAATTGTGTGTCAGAGGAGTCTGTGAGTCAGGCTGGTATTATTTTTAGATTGTGTGTGTGTGTGAAAATGCAAATAAGGAAGCTGAGGGGTCAATAGAGTATGAGGAAGTTTATAGAGACTGCTAGACATTGCTGAGGGCTGTATTTAAGACGCTGGATTTGTTTATTACAATATTGTAAGTAAAGTTTTATTTCTTGCCATGACTGTATGACTTTTGCGGGGTTTTGAGATAGGATACATAAACTGTTGATACTTAAGACCGTTACCTGGGGTCTGAGAACTGAAATTGAATTTGAGATAATTTAATTAATAAAGATGTCTGTAAGCGATGTGTGTTTTGGGGTGTCGAAGTAAGATGTTTTAAGGATTTTTAGATGGGTTTTGTTTCAGTTTGAGATAATATATACAGTTACATTTTCTGTGTGTGTGTTGTTGAGTGACAACATGCGCAGTTTAAATTGGGCGCTGTTCCTTCCTCTTTTTAGTTTTAAAACACAAAGGCTGTGAGATTAAAATTACTGGGTGAGTAACGGTTTGACTTTTGACTAGGGAAATAATATGCTTACTTTTGGGTCTATGAAGATATTTGACTTTGAGTGAGGTTATGAGAGGTTGAGTTTATTTTTCTGTTTAAAAACACATAAGTATATGCACTTACTACACCCACTCAAGAAATGATTGTGTGACTGATGCTACAAAACTGACCTAAAGAATGGTGATGTGTGTGGAGAAGTGTTAGTTGTTCTGATGTGTGAAAGAGCGCTATTAAAATGTGTGTGAGTGAAATGAAGGCATATTGTTTTTAGATAAAGATTTAGTAGAATTACTGATTATTTGTAGATTGTGAAATTAAAAGGAAGTCTCTGCAGAAGCTGTAGAAACAGGAAACCGTGTGTGTGTCTGGGACAGGAAATGCATGCCCATAAAAGGGAAGCTCACGGTGACAAGTGTGCACCCAGAGTAGGGAGAGAGATTTAACTCTGGGCAGATGAAGCAAAAAGGGAGGTTTTAAGATAAAAATGAATATGATACTAATTATATGCTTTAGTGTGCCAATACAGGTGGACTCTCTCAACATTGGAACCTTGAGTACAGGAGCAGAAGAGTAGATTAACAGAATTGGGAGAAAATAGGCCAGTCTTTGGCTCGAAATTGTGCAGCTTGAGCTCTCACTTTGTCCTTGACCCCGAGAAGAAACGCAAAGGACAGTCAATTTCCTGATGAAGACCGATAGAACATCGTGGACGTGAAGAAGTAACGGAAGCTAAAAGACAGTGCAGGCGAAAGCAGTAACACTGACAACGACTGATGAGTCCAGCAGCATGGAAGAAAGCACGTGAAGCAACATGCATGCTGGTGAAGAACAGCGTGATATGTCTGCTTGAAGGCACTGACTGTCATATTTGCCAAGCTTGGAGCAATCTTGGAAGAAAAGACAGAAAAAATGAATGGAGAAGAAAACAGAGCAAATGAAAATAAGACTGAAGGAAGAGGAAATACTGAAAGATCAAAACAGAGAAGAAACACACTGTGTTTGCTGGGGCTCTGAAGCCCGAACAGGACACTGTGAATGAAAAAGGACCAGTGAGAGATGAAGCTGGACGAGTTTGACTGCGAGAAGATAGGAGATGATTGGATTGAAATTGAACCCTGAACTCGGGATCGTTTAGGGATGTCCACCACATCACAACAAAGAGGTAAACAATACAAAAGGTAAAGATAATCAAAATAACGGACAATTATATTAATGAATAGAAAACACACATATACCAATTGTTACATGTGAGATTATTTTTGAAACGAATCAGAAGTGAGATAGTTTGAATCTAGAGCTCAGTGAAAAGATGCATAAATTAAATATGAATACATGAAAATGCAATGAATACATAAGGATGCAATGAAGAAGAAGCTTACACACATGCAATGAAGAAACTGCTTACACTTAATTAAGATGATCACCTGGCATGCAATTAAGAAACAGCTTACACTTAGTGTATATTGACATGAATACAGGAGAATGTAATGAAGAACGCAATGAAGGCATGCAATGAAGAAAACAGCTTACACTGCATTTACATGACCACATAACGCAAGGAAGAACACGCTTACATACATGACATAATTGGTATTTTTGACTAGGAAAAGAGAAATGGGTCGTTTAGGCGTCCGTGATAATAATGAAAATGTTTTAGTTTGTTATTTTCAGGAGTAAAGCAGACCCAGACCAATTCTCCAGATGCAGGAGTCGGACGAAAGTACAGGTTAACATGAATGGATATGTTAAGGCAAGTTTCTGGTTGAATTGTTTACAGTGTCCAGGAACCTGACAGCAAGCCCTAACTGGTGGTGGAAGACCAGCAGGGCTGTGATTTAAGGTGGGGAAGTAAAGTTTGGGTTAGTGATTCGGGGACAGAGAAAACTGACTCTTTAACTGGAGAATGGGAAAGTGTCTGTGAGACTGTGAAGCCATATATGCAAAATAGCACACACAAACATACGCAATGAAGATCGGCTTGCTACTTGTATGAGTGATAGAATGGTGTGAATGTTGAATAAACTGATTAAACTAGTTTAAAAGTGTGACTTAGGAGTGCTGTGCACTGATTGATGAAAACAAGGGATTAGTATAGAAAGAAAATGAAAATAATTGAATAATGGCATGAGGTTTAAAAAAGTATTTCTCTTGCCAAGTTAAATTGTTGAGATATGGCTGAGTATGCAAAAAGTTTGAGAGCTCGTGTGAATGTCGACAGAGGAGCTGGCTGTGTGTGTGTGATTGAGGCCTTAAAGGAGGGGTAGATTGTTAGGAGGTGCAAATTTAATTAAGAGGTTTATAAATTAGTGTTGACATATTGTGAGAACGTGCTTATATGTTAGGTTGAATGTGAGTTTGGTAAAGTGCTTAAAGGGGGATATTGTGTACGAAATGGTGTAGCTTTTTACGTTTTAGGTGTGTTGTATGGGTGAAATTTAAGACTGTTGAAGATTTTTGAGGTTGTTGTTTTATTTTTAAAGAGGGAGTTTTAATAAACATGGACATGTTTAAGGGGTTTTGTAACAGTGCACTTATAAAGAAAAACCTGTCAGGTGATTTTGTTTGGTACTTTGATGAGCTAATACTTAGCTCTCTTTTTTCTCATTTTTGTTCTAAGCAGGCCTGCAAAAGAAAACAATGGATAACGGCGCTGACAATAGTCTCAGGAGAACAAAAAGTAAGGTGACCTAGTCCGAATTACAATGGGTCAGATTGTGGGTCCCTGTCTAAAAGGATTGCAGCGAGCCAATCCAGTCCAAAAGTATCAAGAACTATTTTCCTAGAAACAACTAAAAAGAAAATAAATGATTATATAAATTAACTGAGTTTACTGAAAGTGGAAATCTGATTATTTGTGCGGACGTTTACCACTACCAGATGTTAATGCGTGTGAGTGAATGTGTGGGAATGGACAGGTGAATGGACGGACCAGGCAGACCATAGGTTGGACCGACTGGACACTGACAAAAGACTGGACTAAGGTTGGACACATGACTGATAATTGTTCTGTTTTAACTTTTGTTTTATAACACAGGTTGGATCATAAGTGGAGAAACTGAGTATAAAAGGTGATGTTCTGGTTAACACACAGGTTTTTGGTTCTAGGACGTTTCAAGGATGCAGGCTGTGGATGGAGCCAAGAAAGGATTTGACATGATGATTAATTTGATTTCATTCCTTAAAAACAGGTTTGAAGCTGCGGAGAATTTATACATAATATGATAGGACTAAACTTTTGTTTTTAATAGCCTAACCTGAGTGAAGGATTTTGAGTTTGTAACACATGAGATGTGTCACAAAAAGGGGGGTGTTAATATATGCGATTAGCTACATGAAATGTGCTCTTTTAGGGCTACTAAGCAAATGTCGACGTGACCTTTACCTAACAACCTTTGTGATGATAAACTTGTTTACCGACTTGCTCTCTTGTAGAACATACAGACTTAGAAAAGGGGAACGTCAGCTCTGAGTTTTGAGAATAACTCTGTTAAGTTGACAGGAAACACGTCGGAACAGCCATATAGGGCAAATGTGTTGGAGCTTGTAATTAAATGTGGGACTTGAAAAGAGGAAGCAAATTTGGTACAGGACGTACTTGAGATGATCAGACGAGAGAAGGAGAAGGTCAGGAATAGTTTAAACTAAGATTGAGAAAGTAAATGGGGTAAAAGGGGGTGTAGCTTCAGGGCAGTTCACAGCCCGGCGTAAACGCAAGGTGCTGTCACACAGCTTAAGTTATTTGGTTGATTTATCTTATGACAAAATAATAAGGAAATATTAAAAATATACAACACGTCGAGGAGATCTCTTTTGTTATATGCCTCTCTGGAGCTTCTCTCCTGATGCTACTCCACCAAAAGAAGTTCATTTATAGAGACTATGTCAGCTCCCAAACAGACAACAACAAACCAAGACTAGCAAAAAACAATCTGAATATAAATAATATCAAATAAAGAACAATACAGAATCCAAATCTGAACCGAAGAACAAAATAGTGAAATGTAGATTATTGGGTTTTTCTCTGTATATATGAAGCATTTGTAATGTGTATCTGCTATGAAGGCTTGTAGAGGCCAGTTTATACTCACAAACAAGTGCTCAGCCAGACTGAAAAACAGGAAGCTGTAGTGCACAAGGCATATTAATAAATATAGACACAAAAAGAGGAACTCCCCATATAAACAACGTTCAAAAAGTATAAAGTACCGAAATAACACTATATAAGTCACAGTTGATGATTCTAATGTCAGAGAGCTCTTGCAACTGGCGTCTGAGCTGTGCAGAGGTCGATGTTGGTCATAACAGTGATGTCTCTATTTACAGGTTGAGTTCATTTTATACACAATGCATAACTGTGCTTGTTTAGAGTTGATGTTCCGTCCAAAAGGGTTTTAAGCTTCACTGGTGAGAGTGTCCAGGTGATACATGTTGAGGGAAGATGAGAACATAGCAGGTTAATTGCACGCACGCTTACAAACACACATGATTTATATATAGGCCAGGCCAAAGGCCTGGACTTGATGCAGCTTTCAACTTTACAGCTCCTAATTTGCAGGAATGGCGTGGAGTGTAACGAATGAATGCAAAACATGCTTACAGACACAAACATGACAGGGGTTTATTTTACAGGGTAAAGGTGGACCACAGGTTGCTTTGTTTCTGCTTAGCAACTACTGAGGTAAAAGGTCTTAGAGATAAATATGCAATAAGTGAACAGGAAACGTGTGAGGGTGAGCCGGGTGAAACAAAATGTTGTAGATAATGGAAACTTGTCTAACGGGCATTAACAGTAACCTTTGCATGTTATGTATATGCTTGAGGCCAAAAGAGGCGTAAATCCAGATAGACAACTTTGAAGTGTGCTTTTTAGCGGAGAGTCAGGCTGACATGGGGATGGTGTGTATTTTACTGGGGTTGTGTTTAATAAAACTACAAGCGTTGCTCACACACATAAAGAGTATTGAGATTGAATAAAAGTTAATATAATGGATAGAGCCCAGAACATGATAATATATAAGTGAAATCAAATGCAATGTGTGATTTCACTTTTATTGGGAAAATAATTAGCCAAGAAATGTGTATTGAACTCTCCACATACATTGACAGTGCGCAACTATGAGTGGGCCATGGAATCAAGAAACTGTTACATATCTGTATTAAACTAGCCAACATAGACTCACCACAAAATGATGTAGGATGTTGCCCTGCAGCGGGGGCAGAAAAAAATTTGCAAATCAGGGATGTTATGTTGATTATAATATGCTTACCTATGTAGACACACACACAGAAGGGAAGAATTTCAAAACAAAACAAAAAACAACTTCCCTTATCCTGTCAAGCACAGGAGTAAAATAAAAATCTCTTTGGGCTCTGTTAAAAATTTCTTTAGTAAAAGTGTAAAAGGCCAAACCTAAGAGGTTGAGCAACCCGGAAAGTCCCTCCAGTATCAGGAGTTAATAGTCAGGAAACATTCTTCACTTTAACGCCTTTTTTTTCTGAAAAACCACTGACTCATAGATGCAGATAGACATACAAGTGCACATACATCCAGATGTGCATTTAGACATTAAAAGTGTAGAGGCATGTACACACAGATTGGCAAACCGGTACAGAGTCTAACTGAAGAGTTTAACAAAGCAGACGTGGCAGTAGGGTTTATCATTTTGCCTGATATGATATTGTGAACCAACTTTGAATAATGACAGGAACCTTAGACGAACACAGTAGGTTAGTAAGGTGTAGCAGAGAGAGGCTGTTTGTTTTTATCCCTTACAGGAGAAGATTTTCACTGAGAGGGACCCAGAAGAGGAGCGGAGATCATTTAAGCATGAAGTGTTTTCAAGTGGGGGCTGGTGTTTATTACTAGACCACCTAGAGGACAGGAGGTTATTGTCTGATTTGCCGAGTCAGGGGGCCGAAGAGAGAAGAGCAGCAGTTGAGAAGGTCGCCAACAGAAAGGAGCGGTGACAAATTGAGGACTCCACAAAAGCAGGGGAGTTTCTTTCCAGGATACAAAGTTTATATAACATGATGCAAACACGTGAATCAGAGACACGTAATGAGAAGAAACTTATTAAAATGTTCCTTACCACTACATGTTTATTGTATGCAATGATATTAACCATGGCTGTGTTGTTTACTGTTTATATTTTGCAGGGTACTCCAGACCCCTTGTCTGAACACGGAGGCCAGTCCAGTCCAGCACTTCCTGAGACTGTAGTTGCTAAAATGGGATCGGTAAAAAGACAAAAGCGCGAGGTGTCAGGTAAAGGTGATGAGTGTCTCAGCAGCAATAATGGCATAGAGTTGAATTATGTTAAAGGGTCTACCAGCTCATTCACGTTTGATTTGTGTAACGTCATTAAGTGTACAGGAGCTAATAGTAGTTGGAGAGCGTATGATGTACAGGTCTGCAATCACCCCATGATATGCTTAGGTAAATTTAGTTGATCCAAAGTCTAAGCCGCTCGCAGAAAGTTCTATCACCATTCTGACTGATCAGATGCTAACTTTGAGAGCAGTAGCTCAAAAGCAACAGGAACCAAAAGGGAGAGTACTTCTGACCACAGATTACTCTAGACTGGAGCTTAAGGATTTAATCGAGCGTGTCACTGGTTTCAAGGACAGTAACCTCTGGCTTGATTGGGTGGCTCAAAATGCTAGAGAACAACATGTATCTGATTATGTTGCCTGTGCTTTAGCCAGGCCACGTTTGTCTACAGAGCGACTGGGAGCTCCACTCATGCTGATTAGAAACCAGGTAAAGACTATTCCATAACACAACTCGCGAACTTTAGCTGCCAGACATAAGAGACAGATTTTGGCCAAAAGAGGGACCTAGGGTACACATGTTTATGATCCTCGCCTAAACTCACCGACCTGGGTAGACTCCATAGGAGTGCCTAGGGGAGTTCCAGACGAGTACAAGCTGGTAAATCTGATAGCTGCAGGATTTGAGAGTATATTTCTTTGGGTAACGCCTAATCAAAATTTTGACCGCATTAGGTTCACTAAAACCTGCTGAGACTCTCTAACCTCACCAGGGACGCCATGATGGGGTTGGAAGAACAATTGGGTCCGAGTTTGCTGATGGGAGTGTAAAATCAAATGACCCTTGACATGAGAGGGGAGGCGTATGCGCCATGTTCGGAGACATGTGCTGCACTTTTATCCCTATTAATACTGCCCCAGATGGCTCAGTAACCTGAGCTCTGGTGGGTCTGAAGATTTTGTCTAAAACAATGCATGAGCACTCAGGTATCGAAAATCCGCTGGCGTCCTGGATGACATCTGTGTTTGGACAATGGAAAGGTGTGGCTATGTCAGTGATATGTTCATTGGCTGTATTTTTGGGAATGTTGGTCATCGCTGGTTGTTGTATCATTCCTTGTGTAAGAGGACTGTTGGTAAAGGTAATGGGTTGGGAACCCTGGCTGGGTTGAGGGCATCTATAGGATGAACTTAGAACCCTTAGAGCCGACCAGGGAGTGATGCAACACGAAGTGTGGTGACATTCCTGATTGGAATGTCAAAAGAGGGAATTGTGGAATTACAGGGATTATTTTACATAACCATCATCTTATCATTGCATTAATTATCATTTCATCAAAGTGTTTATTGAAGCTGCTGGCATTATGTTATAATTTATATTATAGGGGTTATCATAATCAAATATTAACATTTTTATTACAGGTGCAGTTATAACTACTTTAAATTGATTGAGTTAAATATATATGTATCATAACTCATATGCTGAGTATATTGGTATAGTAAAATAGTAGCTGAGCAAAGGCCTGAATGTATTCAGCTTCTTGTGGTATTTGAGTTTGCTTAGTTACAGGTGACGGAAGGATGTCCAGTCCATGGTGACCTCAAAGGCCTTAGATCATCACCATATTCTTAAGAGTATGCCACAAGGAGGAACTTCTGTGTTTGCATTTAATTCTTAAAATACATGAATGTTCTGTACATGCAAATTATGTGCTTGTAAACGCAAGAAGGGGCGTTACAATACCCTGATGTTATAAAAGCAATTTAGAGTGTATTTTGGGTAGAGATGTACAACTGTTTTGCAGTTTGCACCTCTCCACGCTGCGTGCATTAAAATCAATTGTTTGAACGACCTCTTCTGGACTATCATTGTTTTACTCTCATCCTCAATTTCGAACCCGTAACAATGTCTGGAGTTTTGATCTCCTCCATACCTGCTTCATGCCCTGGGGGTCGGGGCAGTGGCCCCCCACACCCTCTAGCAGATCATTACATGAAGGAATCTTTTAAAAACAAGCACGTTCATGCTCACAGGTGTACACACGGGTGATCACACACACACAAACTACACCCTTTTGGGCTCCTACCTCAAAGCACACTGTGCGCTGTCGATCTCACGTGCTGCACCATAATGTTTAATATTTAGTATTTACTGTTATATTCCCATATATCATTGTGATCTTGTTTATTACTCTTGTCTTCTTCTGCTTGCTTTCTTTTTTCTTTCTCAACAGGTGATCCAGGTGATCGATATATGTATTTTTTTTGTCTACTTATTCTGTTGGTTTTTGTTTTTTGCCCTTTTTCCCCGTCCCTCTTCTCAGGTTTTTTTTTTTTTTCTTTCCCTCTTTCTTTCTCCCCTTTCTTTCCACCAGTCAAGTCTGTCCCGTATTCAGCAAGTGAAAATAAAATAAAAGGTGAATCAGATGGACCATTACGGCAAGGCTGGGATGGTCCATTTGGTAAAGTAAATCCGTTGGGCATCTTTCTTCGCCTTTAGACAATAATTCTGATGGCAAAAGAACCAAACGGGACAGGTTAAAAAAAAAAAAAAAAAAAAAAAAAAAGAAATGGCTTTAAGATGCTTTGTTTCACTTTATTGGCAGCAGTGTTGTGACTGCACGAGCTGTGACTGAAAGGATCAGGCTGAAGGTACGAACGCCATCCGTGAGCTTCCTCTGAAGGGCGTCTGGGTGAGGCGTCCGACTGGGAGGAGACCCCGGGGCGGACCCAGGACACGTTGGAGAGATTCAGTCTGTCGACTCATCGGGGAACGCCTCAGCGTCCCAGCAGAGCTGGAGGACGTGGAAAGAGGTGTGAGCGTGTGCGCTGAGACCGCCGCCCCGTGAGCCCGACCGGGACGAGCAGGTATATGAAGAGGGGCGGGGCTTAGTGAGGCTCTCTGAGTGGATATGATTGCTGTTTTACAGCCACAGCACCCTGAGCAGCCCCGTTCTGACATCATCTCTGAAAATCAATCAATCAATAATCAATCAGCGAGTTTGTTTGATTTTCACTGTGAACTTTGTTTCAAAGATGGAGGCCACGCTGCTCTCGGAGGACTGTGTGTGGTTGTGGTAAACGTGTGAGCTGCTGCTGGTTCTTCCTCACATGTTTGACATGTTTCCACCTTTTTCACAGATGTAAACGGCTCCAAAAGGCTCGAGTGGTTCTGGATTTGACAGCACGAGTACTTTATGTCTGCTTCCAAACAGAAATGAATGGTGGCAGCAGGATTTCTGTCTCTACTTGGAGTTTGATTTTGGCTCTTTGGTTTGTGTTATGGTTTCTTTCAGTCCATGTCACAGATCCAGACACTGCACATCCCGCTGACTTCACTGAGCTACATGAGTTTGCTTATTTTACTTTTGTTATAGAACATTTTTGCTAAGCTATCATATCTGGCCTCCTCCCTTTGGTCCTTCCCATGAGCTGTCAGATATCAGGATTTTTCTATAAAACCAATTCCTGTAGAAATGACATCATTACTGTGGGAATATTGTCAAATATTCCAGCACGACTGGATTCACAGAGGAACACGAGGAGGAACTTTGTTTGCTGTGAACTCACCAGAACAGGAAACTGATGACATCCATGAGCTGCTGTAATCCTGAGAGCTGATTTCAAAAAGCGTGAAATGTCCCCGACGCTCAGACCTGACGGGTCTGTGGACTGTTTGAAGGAAGCGTGGACTGTGATGTTCTCCTCACTGAAGCAGATTCAAACTCATATGGACACAGAACACAACCATGATGTCAGCGTGACCCAGGTCTCATTGCTGAGTGACATTTCCTACTGTTTAATGGTCAGTGAACACGCCACGGTGATGTTGGTGTGGGCGTGGCAGCCACACACTGCAGCTGTGGATTTTCCTCTGTGTGCTGGAACTTTGTTTCAAAGTAGTTATGATGAGTTTATAAAAATGTGTGTGAGTGAAACTGATGAGTGTAATGTGCTGTCAGAGTGAGGAGTCACTTTGAAGCTGTGTCCAGGAGTTATTTGTGATCACACAAACTCCTCTGGTGAGTTGGTCTGATGCACATTCATGGTTAGTGCTGCCCTGTTATACCTCAGTAACACAACTGCTGTGATGTTCACTGTCAGCCATCCTGTAACGTATTAGTGAGATTATTAGTAGCTTATTGCCAGCAGATTAGAGGCTAAAAAGGCCTGAGCACTACAGCTGGCTGTGAGTACAGATGTGTAACAGCAGCATCAACACTTAAACATCATCAGATATTTGAAACCAGCCGTTTCTGCCACAACAGAAAAATACATTTTCTTTGCTGCATTTGATTTGTTTCTAAATCTATGTCAGCTCCAGATATCAGTGATCGGTCTCATTGATTACTGATAATCGTCCACATCAGTCAGTCTTTATTTTTAAGGCTGCTGATATTATGATAAAGAAGCTCAAAGACTTACTGACACACAGAGGTAGCTGTCACAGCTGTTTGAAAACCTGAGTTTGTGGAAGAACTTTGCAGAAACAAAAACACAGCTCAGTCTTGGATTCAGATTTTGGAAGTGGCCACGTTGTGTAACATGGATCCTTTCAGCTCCTTCTGGAGATGATTCCAGGAAAAAGATGGAGCTCATTGAAAAGACTCTGAGCACAAACATTAAAATCCTGTGAGAGCGAAGCCTGAACTGATTCTGCTTTTTCCTCATGAATGTTCACAGATAAGAGGAGAGATTCAGAGAGGAACCAACCAATGTGAAAGTGAGAGACAGACGGAGACAGCAAGGAAGGAAAGTGAAAGGTTTCCAGGATCAGACGAGTTCAGGTGGATTCATAAAGAGAGATCAGCAATAAAAGGAATGAAGTGTTTCCTCAGCTGGAGGCAGAACCAGCAGCTGGACTGTTTCCCCACAGCTGGACTCACAGGTGAGACACCTGCAGCTTTACTGACACCCAGTGGACGCAGCAGGAAACTGCAGCAGTTCAGACAGTAATTCAAGTGTTTATTCAGGGCTGCTGTGGCTCATTAAAAACTCTGAAATTCAAATAAATGAAGGTATTTAAATGTCTCATATTTCTCCAAAATCATTGAATGGACGTTTTTTCAGACTGGAAGGAAAAATGAAGCCAAGAAGAATTATTTCAGTCAGTTTTAAAGTTTCACTCGCTCAGCGTCTCTCCTCTTATCACCGCTGATCAGACACATTTATTTATTTGAAGATGCAGTTAGCGGCTGACACGCTGATTATGCTCAGTAGATCTGATCTTTGTATCTGGATTTATTTGACAGGGACAGTGTTCATGTTCATGGACATCAGGATAAAATCAGAAGATGGAAAGCTGCCAGATTTGAGCTAAACTGCTCATTTCCATGTGTCGTCCCTGGGCAGGTCACATGACTCTATCCAACATACAAAGACACACAGACACACAAGAAAAGCCAGAGAAACAAAGACAAATCCAACAATCCATCATACTGAGTTAAAGTGATCACAGGTCTGCTTTGTTGGAGCCTTCAAAGTGTCACATGTGGACTGTTCATTTATTACTACCACTGAAGGCCACGCCCCTCTGGTCATGTGATCATGTGGTTTGTAGGAACGCTCCTCTTCCTCAGAGGATCCACCTGTGCTTCCTCTCCTCCACCTGTTACAGTGAGGGAACGTCCTCCATGATGGAGGAGCTGCTGGAAAGTGCTGAGAGTTTCCTCCAGAGTGAGACCTCTGTCACAGTTCAGAGGATCTACGGCAGCAGAGACCTTCATGGACACTAAAAGGCTGTGTCCCAATTCAGGGTATGCACGCTTGAAGTACGCATTTCAAGTGCGATTACGTCACCGCCACGCGACGACGGCTGTCCCAATTCAAAGTGTACTTCAAATGCATACTCCAAATGCGCCGTCGATTTCCCCAAATATCAAGCGTGGTCCGGTGCACGCTTCGTGGCCCTATATATCCCACAATCCATAGCGCGGCGGTGGGTGTGGATAATTTTGCCGCAAAATACGGCAGAAGGGAGCGGCCGAAAGAGTGAACTGTCAAAAGTGAGAACTGAATATTATGTCACTTATTTATGTGCGAACGTTTAATAACGAAGAACATTAAAACATTACTGTTGGCCACATGTCGGCAAAGTTATGTGATATGAGTGATGTTTGTGTCTGTGTGTATATAAATAAATATATATATATATATATATATATATATATATATATATATATAGAAAGTTGAGAGCTCTGCCCACCTAAGGTAAGTCTTCTGACTTATCCCACTTTATTTAACGGTAGCCACTAAAAGAGTAGTTACTGTCGCTGCCCTTTTTTTCCTCTTTTTTTTATAGCGCGCTGGAGCGGAGAACACGGACAGGAAGGCGAGGACGCCGCCGGGTTTCCCCCTTCTGCACCGCTTGCCTGGATTGTAAATTTTTAGTGGCTTTTACATTGTGTTTTATTGATTTCTATTGTGTTGTTCCCTGGCCAGGGTTGTTTTAATTCATTTTACACTTTTAACTGTTTAAATATAATAAATTATATTTTAGTCATACAGTTTTTAATTCGTTTGCATTCCCTTGGCTGCTCCACTGCTCTGTCCATTCTGAGATGTGTTTCCCTCCTTTAATAACACTGTGCAAAAATCACCTTCGCTTTGTTACAAATACATGTAATATTGGCTATATAATATTAACATTACCACAGTGAGATGATTTTAGTCTCATGAACAACGTTAGCTAATTGTTATTTACTAACTAATCTTAAAATGACTGTTCAGTACAGAAATGAAGCCCAACTATCATGTTTCACAGTCCTGTGGTCTCAGCCTCAGATACTCAACTAATCAAGGTGATGTCATGACAAAAATGAATGACCAACAAAACATTTTTTCTCCTTCATTTCTGCTGTATGTAAAGTTTCTAGCGGTTAGTATCATGGTTGCTAGGCAACCTGAGCAGCACGACGGAGGCTAGACCGTCCCATTTCACAAGCCTCTCACTTCCGCACTTCTCGTACTTATAGTACGCACCGTCCGTAGTACGCGTAGTGTGCGTACTTCAAGCGTGCATACCCTGAATTGGGACACAGCCAAAGTCTCAAACACACAACAACAACATCACACTGACTCCACTCTGACATCACTGATCAATAATCAAAGAACACACAGATCAAACTGATTGATCAGCCATCAGAGGAGTCGGATCAATGGAGCTGCTTCTGTTCCTGATGTCCCCTGTTTGATCCTGGACCTGAACTCTCCCTGCAGAGGAGACACAAGACAGTCAGACACACACACACACACACACACACACACACACACACACACACACACACACACATAAAATACAAACCTTTGACTCTGAGCTGCACTGTTTTCCTTCTAATCACATAATTCCTCACAGCATCACATCTGTATTCTCCACTGTCTCTCTCTTTGGGGTATTTCAGGGTCAGACTGAGGTCTCCAGTTTTCAGCAGGTCTTCATTCATCTTCGTTCGGTCTCTGTAAACCTGGTGCTGTTTGTAAGGCTGGTCAGAGCTGTTCATATACACGTGGACCTTCATTAATGGATCAGGTTCAATGCGCTCCCACTCCACTCTACTATCTTCAGGCAGGTTTTCTGTTGTTCTGAAAGGCAGCTGGACAGACTCCACCCCCTCCTCCACCTTCACCAGACAGACTGAGAGGACAACAAACACAAATCAACATAATAAACAAAGTGGCACAGATCAGCTGACCTCTGACCATCACACTGCAGGAACAAACTACTTATTGGTGAGTTGTTGCTGGGTGAAGTATGCAGAGCAATACGGACCGTGTTCCAAATTATTATATAAATAGGATTTTAGTGTCATAAATATTAATTGTTTTCTTTTCAGTTAAACTGGTGGACAGTGTTGTGTCTCAGAGCTCTTTCGATCACTGATGTCAATCTCAGACACCTGTCATAATTAGTTTGTCAGGTGAGCCCAGTTAAAGGACAACTATTTAAGAAGGATGTTCCACATTATTAAGCACACCACAGGTTCAAGCAATATGGGAAAGAAAAAGGATCTTTGCTGCAGAAAAGTGAAAAGAGTGCAATGCCTTGGATAATGTATGTAAACATTAGATATTTCATTATCTTTCATGTTAATTCATTTTTAATTGACTAGCTTTTGGTTTCAGTAAATATGACCTCCTACTGCTGCAAATTCAACAAATGACCTGTTGAGTTCTTTACAACCAATGAAATGTTTTGAAACTCTGTTATAATAATGTGGAACTGTGCATGTGAGGGTTTTTTTTTTTTTTTTTACTTTTGCAAAAACATAGTTATCATTGGGAGGTTTGTTCAATATAAATAGAATTGTGCTCTAACAGCTGATGACTTAAATGATACTGGCTGTCATTTGTATAATAATTTGGACTGCTTTGTATAAGGTTTAGATTATGATCTATATTAACTGATAAAAGTGTGCTTAAGGTTCTGCATAATGTATTTTGTCAGGTATGTTGCTGCATTGCAGCCTTTAGTCTTCTCATGAAATAATTTTAACTTCAGGTCAGCTGGAATCAGTGATGGTTGGAGGGAATTTTACTGCAGTCAGAGAAATCCTAAAAAGGGACGAGGAAAAGAGTTCCACTGGATCACAGCAGGAAAACATAAGAAAATAAGATTTTATTTGATATGCTAAGGGACAGATTAACTAAGTGACGCAAATTATTGTGATGTCACAACCACAGGTTGAATCTACTAAAAATGCACTTTAATTTATATACACCAACCAACCAACACTTTGCAGAGATCAGTGCAAATTAGTGGCTCAAAAATCCTGTGTGAGCTCAGGTTTAAGGCAAGTGTTTCTCTGAAAACAGCCTCCCAGTTACTCTGGTACTGAGACATGTGTGTGAATGCAAACATCTCTAATGATTTTTAAAAGCACACTAATGATAAATTCAGGCATTAACCCTTTCATGCATGAATTATGAAAAACTCAATCAGGATATTTTTCTCAAGTATTTTTATTCATCTTTATGCATGAAAAGATGAATAAAACTATTTCTAATATGACAGCTGTACATTAGAGCTGGAACACTTTAAATGTGAGCCATAAAAACATGATACTCTACAAGTGCATTCAGCTCTGACACTGTCACATCATGAAGGAGACGTGGAAATCACTTTGTTACACAAATCAAAGTCAAATCAATTCTATTGATGGGATATTGTGTGATCAATAGACTGATCAGTTTCTAATCTGTCATCTATCAGCTGGAAATCCAGCAGTGTCAAACAGACTTGGCAGCAGATTAGGACCAAACACAAACACATTGAGACTTTTTCTTCATCAGCAGTTGCAGGTAAATTGCAGCAACAATGCGACTCAGACAGTTTCTCTATAACTGCAGGGCTTCCTGCGCTGCTGTTAGTCAGATACGGATCAACAGGTTGTGGATAGAAAGCAGATTCCTTCAGCAGAGGATCCATATCACACTTGAAGCATGTCGTCGGAAAAACAATCAGTGAAAATGGGACACTTTGAGCCAATTTGAGCCTCAAACTCTGAACATAACCTGCTGCAGACCAGCTGATGTGTTCAGTTACCATGGTGAGGAATTTCACAATAAAGGAGGCGTACGCTCTGTCTTTTCCCGGCCCGACGCTCTGGGACATTTTAGACAAGTTTCCTGGCAGAATACGATCCCGTCCGGAGGCCGACACCATCCTTATCCACATGGGCACAAACCGGATTCCAAACAGCGCTCCCACTTCCTCAAACTGGACTTTGTGTGTCTTTGTGAGGCTGTGAAACAAGCCCACCGTAGTGTTTGTATCTCCGGCCCCACTCCCACCTGTGGCCGTGGGGCGTTTGGGCGGCTGCTCGGCCTCCACACCTGGCTCTCCTCTGTGTGTGACTCCCACAGCCTGGGCTTTAGAGACAACTTCAATGTTTTCTGGGACAGGAGGCATCTTTCTGCAGCAGATGGGCTCCACTTCAACCAATCAGGAGCCAGATCCTCTCTGCTAACATATCATATGGAGTCCAGCGTGCAGGAAACACTCCATCAAGTACCTGTCCACACCTGCCCACACCTGCTGACCGCTCCGTCACTGACTGACGTCCCCCAGGTCCTAGTCCCTATCATCTCAGTTCCACTCTAAACACTAATACATGTTCAGCTGGACTCAGAGCCTCTGGAGACATTTTGGATATTCCAGTCATAATAACTAACAGGACAGTTTGTGCAAGGTGGAGAAAATCTGCTGCATCATCCCACTGATGAAGCATTCAGCTCCACCCTACAGTTTCTCTGCTGCCTCCATCCACCTTGGTTCACTTTGCTCTTAATGTTGGAGCTCTGAATAGTCAGGCTTTTATTCTGAAGGATTTTACAACTTCCCCTCAGGTTGATTTGATGTTTTGAACAGAAACATGATGAAATCTGGAGAGGACTGTCTAGTCTGAACTCTGACCCCACATATGATTGTTTCAGTCAGCCCAGAGAAAGTGGCTGGGTGGGTGGAGCTTTGGCTTCAAATGCTCCCCTATTAAGGTGGATGAAGGGTGTAGTTTGGAGGTGCTGCTTGTTAAAGTAAAGTGTGAAACAGCTCCTATCTGTGCAGGTATCTCCGCCCTCCTAAGACTCCATCAGAGTTGGAGCTGAACTCTCAGATGTTTCCTGCTCCATGGTTCTTATGTGTGATCACATGATCTGAGCTGCTGATTTTAAGATCCATGTTGATGATCTTACTGACTCATTTGCCACAGAGTTCCTCAGTACAGTAAATTCATTGGTTTCAAACAGCATGTTGTTGGCCTACGTATAACTGTGGGCTTCAGTATGAACTCCAGGCTTTGAGCTGATGTGTTTCTGATCATTTATGGATTCTGTTTGAGATCATTTTTCCAAGTGATCAGGCAAAAGAAGCTGTGTCAGTACGCTGACGCTCTTTTCATGAGGAAACAGGAGAAACAAGTTCATCAGTGTTTCCTACCACCACTGGTGTTCCTCCTCCCTCACACACACAAACACTCTGAATGATCTGAACCTCCTTTGTACATCCACTTTAGATTCAACTGCACCTTTTAAGATCAGGACTAAACGTGGTGCTCGCTCACTGCCCTGGATTCACAAAGACATTCACAGTCTGAAAAGACAATGCCGGAGGGCAGAAAGGAGACGGAAGAAGGTGAATCTTCAGCTCCGTCATCAAGAAATGAAACCATGAACGACTGCTTTCAATGAACAGGTGAACGAGGGCCGGCTATTTCTCTCCTTTAATTCATTCTAATAAGCACAGCCCAGAGCTCTTTGGAGCTCAGTGGAGCGTCTTTGAAATCCTGCAAGTTTCCATCAGATTACGGCATCGAGTGAGGAACATCTTCACTTTCTAAACTTTCTGAAGGATCAAGTGAATGAGAGGAAATCCAAAACAGCAGCTCCTGATTCTTTTCTTGATGTCCCCGACCCCAGCCACAATATCTGATCTTCTTTTCTGCCAGTCTCTGTGGAGGAGCTTTGAAGGACTGTGGCACAACTGAAACGCTCATCAAGCTGTGTAGATATGATTCCTCCAAAGTTCCTGAGTGAAGTTTGGGATGTCCCTGCCCCTCGGCTGCTTCCAATAATGAACACTCGTCTGTCCTCTGGCTGTGTCCCAGAATACTTAAAGACAGCCTGTGTGCAAGCACTCATCAAAGATCCAGCCTCCATCCTTCTGACTACAACAATTACAGAGCCAGCTCAAAGTTTCCTTTTAGAGCAGAACCTTTGGAGAACACTGTCTGTCTGAAGCTTCTTGAAGCGTTACGTCCATGCTAGAACTCCACTTTGACTCTGACTGTGGATCCTGCTGAAGCTTCTCCAAATAGTGGAGAAATGAAGACCTCCAAAAGATCAGCAGGCCCAGCTCAACAATGTCTGCAGGTGCAAACAGGTCAATCTTTGAGACGCTGAATGTTCCCAGTTTCCTGCTGTGAAACTAGAAGTGATGACTATTATTGTAACAGCACTACAGCTGGAACTGCTGACAGGGCTGGAGATGAACTGGATTCTGATTTCAGTCACAGTTTTGGCTTTCAGTTGTCATCAAAACACTTTGTTTCATTCATGTTGCTCTGAAGCTTTCCTTTCTTCTCATTGACGTGTTATGAACCAATCACAGCCCTTTCCTTTCAACAATCACAACCACATCAGGATCAATCACATTTTGATTGCTTTTTGTCTTCAATTGAGAACAATCTGCAGTAAAGTGTGCGTCACAGACCTGATTTATTTCAACACTTTACTCCAAACTTTGAAAGTGAAACTCCTACAAACACATATGAAATAATCCAGCCACAGAAACTGTCCACAGCTTTCAGTCTCCACATTTACTGTGAACCTCTGCAGGAAACCCTGACAGCAGCTTTTTAGCTCCAAAGCAGGTTCAGCTCTGGTGCAGAGTGTTAGTGACTCTGCCCGTGGACACAGTTATTTCTGCAGGTGACCTTGTTACAGGTGGATTTGGAGATTCCCTTTCAGAGCACTCAAAGCTTTGTGGCAGGGAGTTTACTGCAGACTGCAGCATGTTTAATACCAAGCATGATGTGAGCCTGATGTGGCTGATAGCTGCTTCTAGCAGTCTTCATGTATGTGGAATGAGAGGGGAGATGTTATCAGGACCAGTTGCTGATTGGACGTCTCAAAGCTGTGAGCGCAGTGCTGAAACTTTGGCTCTGTCCTGTAGCTCTTCACTCAGTCCTCACCCTGAGTGTTTAGAGCCCAGCCCCACATATTCCTGCTCCTCAGGAATTCTGGGATTTGGAGGAAACGCAGCTAAACTGACCTGAAGTTAACATGGAGGTCAAGGGGGAGGAGCCACAATACAAGCTGCATCCAGCCAATGGGTGCACTGTTGACCCTGAGCCAATGGATGTGCAGAGGGTCACATGTTTAGTCCCATTTGTAGAAATGTGTCCATAATGAAGACAAATGCAGTCACACAGCTCTGCAACAGCACAAATCACTTTGATGGAGTTTGTTTGTGCTGCTCTCAGATCTGTACAACACTGACATGTGTGTCAACATGCTGCAGACTCACAAAGATGTGCCGTGTTAGCTTCATGTGTCCATCGCACATCTAATCTGCTCACAATCACTCAACTCACTTCAACAACATGCTGACTCAGTCATTTCTGCATGTTTCCTCAGCTGAGGAGGAGATGAGGGAGGAGAGAGCAGTGGTGGAGGAGGCAGATAAGGAAGAAGAGGAGGAGAAGATCCAAAGAGGAGGCAGGGGGAGAGGCTCAGGAACAGTTAGGATCAGAGACTTTGAGCCATCATGGACTCCCACTCCTTCCATCCAGCCCTGTGTGGATCAGCAGCTCCAAAATGTCTGCTCACTCATGTTCTTACTGTCTGTGCTCTTCTTTCATTTCACTCATTATATATGAACTGCTCCTAAATCACACTGGATATGGATTTTCTGTCCATCCACACTAATTCTCTTCATTCTCACCTGATTGTTTGGATGCTCTTTGATAGCACATTGAAAATCCTCACAGTGACTTCTATTGCCACACTGACTGGACAAATACAAAGTTGAAGGCTTCATGTGTTTGGCACCAATAATACTTTGGTAGGTCTGAATTGTGTTTTGAACCATCTCTCAGGACCAAAGTCTTTTTGCTTCATTCACAAAGAGCTGAAGGCTTTTTACCTCACAGTTTGTTCTTTGATATTATTGGATGATGGACTATGGAAAACACAAATGTGCACTTCTTAATGGCTCATATGTGCTGTGAAAGAGCTCTTTGTCATCTTGAAGCCTTTTCAATAGTTTTTCTTTGGCTGTTTGTAAAGTTTTCTGTGTGAACTCTCAGGAATCTGGAGCAGTCTAATAGAAGTCTACTGGGGTATAGAGGGAGGAGCTTCTGTCAGACTCTTTCTGATGAGGAACTGAAGCCGCTCTCATGGTCTCATCAAATCAGACTCTGCTGAGAAAAGCAGTCATGTGACCTCTCAGAACAAAAAGCCTGTTAGTTTCCTGCTGCCTCCATCACTCACTTTCATTCACTCTCAATCACACTAACATCTGGATCATCACACTCATCATTTTCACAATAAAAGCCTCATATTTATGGCTGCGCCACCCTGACATGTGACAACATCCAAATGACTGGATCAAAGTGTTTGAATGATCTCAGCAGCTTTAAAACTATTGATATTTATACATTTACATTGATTTGGACTAAACTAACAAAACTATTGATTTGATCCAAACTCAAATCATGCCAGAGGCTTTTATTTTGAAGTTAGGATCATTTTAATGGTCTTCTTAGTCTGTTCATTTAAACACACAGTTGCTCCGCCTGATATTTTTGGCTTTTAGATCAAAACATCAAAGAATTTATTTTGTTTGAATGAACTGAAAAAAGATTCAAACTAAAAGCTTTTAGAGAATAAACTCCTACATGACCTCTGACCTTTGACCTGTATCTACAGCACTGACCTCTGACTTTCAGCGCCACTTGTTTCTTCAGCAGGATGTTTCCCTCCCTGCTGTAGACGGTGCAGGTGTAGGTCCTGTTGTCTCCATCTGTGGGGTATTTCAGGGTCAGACTGAGGTCTCCAGTTTTCAGCAGGTCTTCATTCATCTTCGTTCGGTCTCTGTAAACCTGGTGCTGTTTGTAAGGCTGGTCAGAGCCGTTCTCATACACGTGGACCATATCGCCATCACGGTCCTTCCACTCCACTTTAGTGTCCCCAGGCAGATGAAGTGTGGTGTTGAAGGGCAGCTGGACAGACTCCACCCCTGAATCCACCTCCACCTGGGGGACTGAGAGGACAACAAAGCACAACATGAGCTTGGATGGAGACATTTGTGTTGACTCTAACAGGCTGAATGCTGCTGCTTCACTGCACTGTAAAATGTAATATTGTGTTTAATTAAAAATATTAAATAGGCTGAACTCAATTTTTATCAATTTGTTATTAGAACTCAATTTAAATAAGTTACCAGTACTTTTTATGCAAAAATGCTGATAAACTCCATTTATTTGAGTTGTCTTAACTTAGAAAAACTAAGTAAGCTGGAAGTTTTGCTTCTCAGTGCGGAAGGATGAAAGATGTGTTTTGAAAATGCCACGTGACTACCGTCCTCCTCCCTCTCGGATCAGTCCGCATGTTCACGGTGCATTTTTTATGGAATATGTTGAGCAAACCTGGAGAAGCGTCAGCTCAAGATATTATTGTTGTCATTGCTGTGGATCTTTACCTGATACACTGACTTGGTGAGTAAATGTTTACTCTTATTCAAACTGATTTGTGGCTTCTCTTAGTTTAGCACCAGGTTTAAAATCTTGCTAGCTAGTTAGTGTTAGCCTAGCGTTGCTGCTGCCGCTGGGCTCATGTTACTTAAAAATTAACACCACAGCCTTAAAAACCTTACATAAAACTATGTGGTGAAATTTTCTGTTGATTGTTTGAAATAAATAAGTGAGATAAGAGCCCAGACAAAATTCTTCGGGAGGTGTAGCCGTTAGGGGTGGGGTGGGTGTGGGATGTGGGGGGTGGATAACAGAGCTCTCCGAAAACGTGGAAGCACTTTTGCAAATATGTGATATTTTGATAAATTAAGTAGATATTTGAGCATTACATAGCTACATTGTCGCCTGAAAATATCTTAAAAGGTTATTTTGTGACCCACAAAGGGTAGTGTGGGGATAAGAAGGATCGCATTTGTCGGCCACGGTTGTCGGAGCCTGTGCGTACTTGTAAGCGCGGCAATGGCAGAGGAGTGCCGCTGAAAAACTTATTACTTTTTCTGGGTCACAAAATAAACTTTTAAGATATTTTCAGGCGAGAATGTAGCTGTGTAAAGTTCAAATATCTGCTCAATTTATCAAGACATCACATATTTGCAAAAATGCTCCGACGTTTTCGGAGACGTCTATTTTTTTTTTCATGCTTTGTGGCAGCTTTAGAACATCTGTGGCATCTATTAATGTCAAATCTAGCCTTTATTTAACAACATAAGCAAACTCTATGTTACAATGATTGCACAGCCATTAAGGATCAAATCAGTTTCTGAAAAATGTTCTGTTTTTTCTCCCTCTGCTTGCTTCTTACTGTCTTTGAGGCTCGGGACCAGCACTCCTGTTGTTGGACAGAAAGACATCAGTAAGTATTTTGGTTTTCCAATATATTAGCAACTGTCAGTGACATTTATATTAAGCAGGCTGAACTTTAATCATACTTTAGATCAGCCTGTTTTACTTATTGTTTTATTTGTGCTTTGGTTTGGGGAATTTGTTTCTTTACTGATCTTTTCCTGTCTTCTGTTATTAGACTTGAGATATGACTGCACTATGCTGTTGCTGGTGACTCCAGTTAATTCTACAAGACATGCAATTAAGCAATTAAGTTCATGTTCCAAAAAATATGATTGTTTGCTTGCAGGACAACAGGAGAGATGAGTCCTCCGTCACAGATGGTGTGGTCAGTGAAGATGGTCGCCTGCAGGTTCAAGCTCATTGCATCTCCAACCCACATCCACTGCCACTGTACTTAAGGGAAGTTAAAGACTTTCTTCTGCACCTACATTTGGATCACCTCGATCCATGATAGTCATTCAGGCAGTAATGCCTGGACTGGAAACAAGCATCCTTAAAATAATACAACATTCCAGCTCCTGTGTTGGAATGGAAAACAAATGTGTTGTTTAAATCAGAGACTGCACTTGTGACAGAACAATAAATATTTTATTTTGATTATATAAGTAATGTAAGTACAAAACAAACTGTGGTAGACCTAAACTTATTTTCAGAATAATTACATCTGAGACTTTGTTTCATTGTAAGATTATAATTGTTTGTTGTTCAGCAGAACAGTGTCCAGTATGTTGGCTGTTATACTTTGTTGTGTTTGAAAATAAAAGTTGGACTCATTTTAACATCATTACAAAAATTGTTGTTAATTATTTTTAATCATATTCATGGTACCACAAATTGTTTTTTCATTTAGTTGAACTTAACATGTTTGTCAGTAGGTAAACAATTAGTATTGTACAGTCAGAAATATCAAGTTATTGTTAATACTGCAGACTTGCAATGTATAAGTTGTCCTAACAGTCGTCTTAAGTAAGCTTTACTTAGTTTTTTTGAGGCAACGAGTTTCCATAATTTTTTTGAGTTCTGGGAACTAATAAGGCTGTACAGTGTACTCAAAATGAGTAAGTTGCCCTAACTTGGTCATCTTACGTAAACTTGATCCAATTTTTTTGAGTTCTGGGAACAAAGGAGCTTGTACAGAGTACTCAAAGTAAATAAGTTGTCCTAACTTAGTCATTTTTAGCTAAGCTTTACTCAATTTTTTTGAGGCAACGAGTTTCCATAATTTTTTCGAGTTCTGGGAACTAATTAGATTTTACAGTGTGGGAGCTCACTGTTAGATAGAAAGTGGTCAGTGTGAAGAGGAGACGCAGCAGAAAGATGAAGACTGACAGGAAGAAAGCAGTGAACAGACTGTTGGAGCTGCTGTTAGTGGGACAGGACTTTATTCAGTCTCTGAGGACCAGATTTGACTTGATGAAGCAGAGAAACACAGTCTGAGTGTTTCTGTCACACTCACTTCATCACACAGCTCAGTTTGACAACATTTGGAAGAGTTTGATAGAAGCCTTCCTTTAGTAAAAGCACCAATAAAACACCATGAAAACACCTCACTACACACAAAACTGCAGTACTGGCAAATTGGACATAAAGTGTGAAAAGTCAAAGTACTTATTGTGCAGAAAAATGTTCCCATCAGTGTCTATGGATCAATATTACTGCTGCACATGTTTAAGGCTGAGCTCATTTCAAATCCTTTCTATTGTGTTGAATCTGCAGTAATGCATCATATTCTATAAAATCATATGTTTGTAGTGGCTGTCCTGTGAGGACCACATATCTCTAAATAAACAGCTGTTAATGAGCTCACAAACACAGGCCTACAGCTGGATTTGAAAAAGTCCATTCAATAGAAAATCAACAACCACAGCTGGATTCAAAGGGTTGAGCTCTGTGTGACATGGTTACCTGTCAGTATCTACAGGGGGATTCAAATATGAAGGAAACATGAAGGTGGTGCATTAGAAAAACTGCTGCTTTCAAGTGCAGAGTGTGGAATTACATGGATTATTTTACATAACCATCATCTTATCATTGCATTAATTATCATTTCATCAAAGTGTTTATTGAAGCTGCTGGCATTATGTTATAATTTATATTATAGGGGTTATCATAATCAAATATTAACATTTTTATTACAGGTGCAGTTATAACTACTTTAAAATGAGTGAGTTAAATATATATGTATCATAACTCATATGCTGAGTATATTGGTACAGTAAAATAGTAGCTGAGCAGAGGCCTGAATGTATTCAGCTTCTTGTGGTATTTGAGTTTGCTTAGTTACAGGTGACGGAAGGATGTCCAGTCCATGGTGACCTCAAAGGCCTTAGATCATCACCATATTCTTAAGAGTATGCCACAAGGAGGAACTTCTGTGTTTGCATTTAATTCTTTAAATACATGAATGTTCTGTACATGCAAATTATGTGCTTGTAAACGCAAGAAGGGGCGTTACAATACCCTGATGTTATAAAAGCAATCTAGAGTGTATTTTGGGTAGAGATGTACAACTGTTTTGCAGTTTACACCTCTCCACGCAGCGTGCATTCATTAAAATCAATTGTTTGAACGACCTCTTCTGGACTATCATTGTTTTGCTCTCATCCTCAATTTCGAACCCGTAACATTTGGTGCATTGGCCGAGGTTGAGGGAGAAAGTTGGAGAATGAGACTGAGAGGGTCCAAGGTGCTCAAACAGGCAGACACGAGTCAGTGGTCGAAGTGAGTGGACTTAAGCCGGCTTATTTAAAGGTAAGGCACTACCTGTTGAATTATTTCCAAACAGTGCTGAATTGGATCTGAAAAAAAATTGAAAGTCTACTCACTGAAAATTACTGGGGAGGGTCTGTTTTGATTTTGGTGAAAATCTCATGAGAAGTTGAAGTTGAAGTAATGATAATGTAAGGTTAAGTGACAGTACTGATTAAAGGAAATGCAGTTGGACTGCTAAGGAAAGAGAATTTAAAGTAGTTGGACTACTAAATAGGAATAGGTAAAAGTAACGGAAATAGGAAAAGGACAAGTTAAAGTAGTTGGACTACTGAATTTAGGAAATAGGTTATTTGAAATCTGTATATGGTCATACAGTTATAATTAAATATAAAGCTGGGCTTGGACATCAATACAGTTGGTTTGGTGGTTCTATAGGATGTCTTTAAAATATGAGTAAATTTCTGTAGAACGGAACTGTGGGATGTTCTAGGAAGTGCATTGTCGGAAGGTGACACTTCCAATTTGTCGATGACGATCAACATCTTCCTCTGGGAGGGATAGTTCACTTGGCAAGTGTGGAGAACAACGACGCTCCTAAATAGCTAGTGGTTGGACCACTTTACCGTTTGGAACGGTTTATGCACTTTTTTGGGCAGTAAAGCTTAGAGCTTGGGCGTTGGACGCTTTTAAATTTACTTAGGATATTTAGGGATTAGAGCAGATACAGTTTGGAACTGAGACTGTTATTGATTATCAAAAACTCAGGGAGTTTGTCCCTTGGAGGGTTAAGTTAAAATTTTGTCTAAATTCTGTAGGTTGTGCAATTCAAGGCCTTGTAAATATTATTTAATTTATCAGACGTCTCTGTGTTATAATTTCTATGTTTGTATACAGGCTCTGTCTGCCACAGGCACTGCAGCAGGCTGGTTATTTTGAGAGTGTGTCTGTGTCTATGTAAATGAGATGCCTGTGACTTATTTAGAGTGACATTTCCTGTTTACTAATGAGTGGCTAATGACTGACTGCAGAGCCTGGGTGAAGGACGACGTATATTGGTGTTTTAAGGGAAGAATTGCTTTTATTTCTACTTTGTTGGCATTACGGTTGTTAAATACGATGACTACTTTATGATACATGTCTGTCTCATTTTGCATGTGTGCGATTGGCTTTCAAATGTAGTTTTGTAATGTAACCTGTACACTCCATGGAGGAAACAGACCATGGCGTTTTGGAAGAAGATAGCAGAGATATGACTGGCTTTACGTTTAGTCTTGTGTTGACTCCAATAACGGATGGTCAGACAGGGCTGGTTGAAACAGAGGTGCGTGTTTGCTGTGAAATAGGGGCCACTGACCATGACTCAAAACACAAAGGCTGTCAGGTTAAAAATTACTGTGAGTAACGGTTTGACTTTTGACTAGGGAAATAATATGCTTGCTTTTGGGACTATGAAGATATTTGACTTTGAGTGATGTTATGAGAAGTTGAGTTTATTTTTCTGTTTAAAAACACATAAGTATATGCACTTAGTACACCCACTCAAGAAACGATTGTGTGACTGATGCTACAAAACTGACCTAAAGAATGGTGATGTGTGTGGAGAAGTGTTAGTTGTCCTGATGTGTGAAAGAGCGCTATTTAAATGTGTGTGAGTGAAATGAAGGCATATGGTTTTTAGATAAAGATTTAGTAGAATTACTGATTATTTGTAGACTGTGAAATTAAAAGGAAGTCTCTGCCGAAGCTGTAGAAACAGGAAACCGTGTGTGTGTCTGGGACAGGAAATGCATGCCCATAAAAGGGAAGCTCACGGTGACAAGTGTGCACCCAGAGTAGAGAGAGAGATTTAACTCTGGGCAGATGAAGCAAAAGGGAGGTTTTAAGATAAAAATGAATATGATACTAATTATATGCTTTAGTGTGCCAATACAGGTGGACTCTCTCAACTTTGCAACCTTGAGTTCAGCAGCAGAAAAGTAGATTAAAAGAATTGGGAGAAAATAAGCCAGTCTTTGGCTCGAAATTGTGCAGCTTGAGCTCTCACTTTGTCCTTGACCCCGAGAAGAAATGCAAAGGACAGTCAATTTCCTGATGAAGACCGATAGAACATCGTGGACGTGAAGAAGTAACGGAAGCTAAAAGACAGTGCAGGCGAAAGCAGTAACACTGACAACGACTGATGAGTCCAGCAGCATGGGAGACAGCACGTGATGCAACATGCATGCTGGTGAAGAACAGCGTGATATGTCTGCTTGAAGGCACTGACTGACATATTTGCCAAGCTTGGAGCAATCTTGGAAGAAAAGACTGAAAAGATGAATGGAGAAGAAAACAGAGCAAATGAAAATAAGACTGAAGGAAGAGGAAATACTGAAAGATCAAAACAGAGAAGAAACACACTGTGTTTGCTGGGGCTCTGAAGCCCGAACAGGACACTGTGAATGGAAAAGGACCAGTGAGAGATGAAGCTGGACGGGTTTGACTGCGAGAAGATAGGAGATGATTGGATTGAAATTGAACCCTGAACTCGGGATCGTTTAGGGATGTCCACCACATCACAACAAAGAGGTAAAGAATAGAAAAGGTAAATATAATAAAAAACTGACAATTATATTAATGAATAGAAAACACACATATACAAATTGTTACATGTGAGATTATTTTTGAAACGAATCAGAAGTGAGATAGTTTGAATCTAGAGCTCAGTGAAAAGATGCATAAATTAAATATGAATACATGAAAATGCAATGAATACATAAGGATGCAATGAAGAAGCAGCTTACACTCATGCAATGAAGAAACTGCTTACACTTAATTAAGATGATCACCTGGCATCCAATGAAGAAAACAGCTTACACTGCATTTACATGACCACATAACGCAAGGAAGAACACGCTTACATACATGACATAATTGGTATTTTTGAATAGAAAATGAGAAATGGGTCATTTAGGCGTCCGTGATAATAATGAAAATGTTTTAGTTTGTTATTTTCAGGAGTACAGCAGACCCACACCAATTCTCCAGATGCAGGAGTCGGACGAAAGTACAGGTTAACATGAATGGATATGTTAAGCCAAGTTTCTGGTTGAATTGTTTACAGTGTCCAGGAACCTGACAGCAAGCCCTAACTGGTGGTGGAAGACCAGCAGGGCTGTGATTTAAGGTGGGGAAGTAAAGTTTGGGTTAGTGATTCGGGGACGGAGAAAACTGACTCTTTAACTGGAGAATGGGAAAGTGTCTGTGAGACTGTGAAGCCATATATGCAAAATAGCACACACAAACATACGCAATGAAGATCGGCTTGCTACTTGTATGAGTGATAGAATGGTGTGAATGTTGAATAAACTGATTAAACTAGTTTAAAAGTGTGACTTAGGAGTGCTTTGCACTGACTGATGAAAACAAGGGATTAGTATAGAAAGAAAATGAAAATAATTGAATAATGGCATGAGGTTTAAAAAAGTATTTCTCTTGCCAAGTTAAATTGTTGAGATATGGCTGAGTATGCAAAAGTTCGAAAGCTCGTGTGAATGTGGACAGAGGAGCTTGCTGTGTGTGTGTGATTGAGGCCTTGAAGGAGGGGTAGATTGTTAGGAGGTGCAAATTTGGTTAAGAGGTTTTAAATTAGTGTTGACATATTGTGAGAACGTGCTTATATGTTAAGGATGAATGTGAGTTTGGTAAAGTACTTAAAGGGGGATATTGTGTACGAAACGGTGTAGCTTTTTACGTTTTGGGTGTGTTCTATGGGTGAAATTTAAGACTGTTGAAGATTTTTGAGGTTGTTGTTTTATTTTAAAGAGGGAGTTTTAATAAACATGGACATGTTTAAGGGGTTTTATAACAGTGCACTTATAAAGAAAAACCTGTCAGGTGATTTTGTTTGGTACTTTGATGAGCTAATACTCAGCTCTCTTTTTTCTCATTTTTGTTCTAAGCAGGCCTGCAAAAGAAAACAATGAATAACGGCGCCGACAATAGTCTCAGGAGAACGAAAAGTAAGGTGACCTTTTCCGAATTACAATGGGACAGATTGTGGGTCCCTGTCTAAAAGGATTGCAGCGAGCCAATCCAGTCCAAAAGTATCAAGAACTATTTTCCTAGACACAACTAAAAAGAAAATAAGTGATTATATAAATAAACTGAGTTTGCAGAGAGTGGAAAATGTGATTATTTGTGTGGACGTTTACCACTACCGGATGTTGATGCGTGTGAGTGAATGTGTGGGAATGGACAGGTGAATGGACGGACCAGGCAGACCATAGGTTGGACCGACTGGACACTGATAAAAGACTGGACTAAGGTTGGACACATGACTGATAATTGTTCTGTTTTAACTTTTGTTTTATAACACAGGTTGGATCATAAGTGGAGAAGGTGAGTATAACAGGTGATGTTCTGGTTAACACACAGGTTTGAAGTTCTGGAGCATTTATACATAATGCGATAGGAGTAAACTTTTGCTTTAATTCCCAAACCTGAGTGAAGGATTTTGAGTTTGTAACACATGAGATGTGTCACAAAAAGGGGGGTGTTAATATATGCGATTAGCTACATGAAATGTGCTGTTTTAGGGGTACTAAGCAAATGTCTATGTGACCTGTACCTAATAACCTTTGTGATGATAAACTTGTTTATCGACTTGCTCTCTTGTAGAACATACAGACTTAGAAAAGGGGAACTTCAGCTCTGAGTTTTGAGAATAACTCTGTTAAGTTGACAGGAAACACGTCGGAACAGCCATATAGGGTAAATGTATTAGAGCTTGTAATTAAATGTGGGACTTGAAAAGAGGAAGCAAATTTGGTACAGGACGTACTTGAGATGATCAGATGAGAGAAGGAGAAGGTCAGGAATAGTTTAAACTAAGATTGAGAAAGTAAATGGGGTAAAAGGGGGTGTAGCTTCAGGGCAGTTCACAGCCTGGCGTAAACGCAAGGTGCTGTCACACAGCTTAAGTTATTTGGTTGATTTATTTTATGACAAAATAATAAGGAAATATTAAAAATATACAACACGTCGAGGAGATCTCTTTTGTTATATGCCTCTCTGGAGCTTCTCTCCTGATGCTACTCCACCAAAAGAAGTTTATTTACAGAGACTATGTCAGCTCCCAAACAGACAATAAGAAACCAAGACTAGCAATAAACAATCTAAATATAAATAATGATAAATAAAGAACAATACAGAATCCAAATCTGAACCGAAGAACAAAATAGTGAAATGTGGATTATTGGGGTTTTTTTTCTGTATATATGAAGCATTTGTAATGTGTATCTGCTATGAAGGCTTGTAGAGGCCAGTTTTTACTCACAAACAAGTGCTCAGCCAGACTGAAAAACAGGAAGCTTTAGTGCACAAGGCATATTAATAAATATAGACACAAAAAGAGGAACTCCCCATATAAACAACGTTCAAAAAATGTGTGAAGTATAAAGTACCGAAATAACACTATATAAGTCACAGTTGATGATTCTAATGTTAGAGAGCTCTTGCAACTGGCGTCTGAGCTGTGCAGAGGTCGATGTTGGTCATAACAGTGATGTCTCTATTTACAGGTTGAGTTCATTTTATACACAATGCATAACTGTGCTTGTTTAGAGTTGATGTTCCGTTCAAAAGGGTTTTAAGCTTCACTGGTGAGAGTGTCCAGGTGATACATGTTGAGGGAAGAAGAGAACATAGCAGGTGAATTGCATGCACGCTTACAAACACACATGATTTATATATAGGCCAGGCCAGAGGCCTGGACTTGATGCAGCTTTCAACTTTACAGCTCCTAACTTGCAGGAATGGCGGGGAGTGTAAAGAATGAATGCAAAACATGCTTACAGACACAAACATGACAGGGGTTTATTTTACAGGGTAAAGGTGGACCACAGGTTGCTTTGTTTCTGCTTAGCAACTACTGAGGTAGAAGGTGTTAAAGATAAATATGCAATAAGCGAACAGGAAACATGTGAGGGTGAGCCGGGTGAAACAAAATGTTGTAGATAATGGAAACTTGTCTAACGGGCAGTAATAGTAACTTTTGCATGTTATGTATATGCTTGAAGCCAAAAGAGGCGTAAATTCGGATAGAAAACTTTGAAGTGTGTTTTTTAGCGGAGAGTCAGGCTGACATGGGGATGGTGTGTATTTTACTGGAGTTGTGTTTAATAAAACTAAAAGCGTTGCTCACACACATAAAGAGTATTGAGATTGAATAAAGTTAATATAATGGATAGAGCCCAGAACATGATAATATATAAGTGAAATCAAATGCAATGTATGATTTCACTTTTATTGGGAAAATAATTAGCCAAGAAATGTGTATTGAACTCTCCATATACATTGACACTGCGCAACTATGAGTGGGCCATGGAATCAAGAAACTGTTACATATCTGTATTAAACTAGCCAACATAGACTCACCACAAAATGATGTAGGATGTTGCCCTGCAGCGGGGGCAGAAAAAAATTTGCAAACCAGGGATCTTATGTTGATTCAGGATACAAAGTTTATATAACATGATGCAAACACGTGAATCAGAGACACGTAATGAGAAGAAACTTATTAAAATGTTCCTTACCACTACATGTTTATTGTATGCAATGATATTAACCATGGTTGTGTTGTATACTGTTTATATTTTGCAGGGTACTCCAGACCCCTTGTCTGAACACGGAGGCCAGTCCAGTCCAGCACTTCCTGAGACTGTAGTTGCTAAAACGGGATCGGTAAAAAGACAAAAGCGCGAGGTGTCAGGTAAAGGTGATGAGTGTCTCAGCAGCAATAATGGCATAGAGTTGAATTATGTTAAAGGGTCTACCAGCTCATTCACGTTTGATTTGTGTAACGTCATTAAGTGTACAGGAGCTAATAGTAGTTGGAGAGCGTATGATGTACAGGTCTGCAATCACCCCATGATATGCTTAGGTAAATTTAGTTGATCCAAAGTCTAAGCCGCTCGCAGAAAGTTCTATCACCATTCTGACTGATCAGATGCTAACTTTGAGAGCAGTAGCTCAAAAGCAACAGGAACCAAAAGGGAGAGTACTTCTGACCACAGATTACTCTAGACTGGAGCTTAAGGATTTAATCGAGCGTGTCACTGGTTTCAAGGACAGTAACCTCTGGCTTGATTGGGTGGCTCAAAATGCTAGAGAACAACATGTATCTGATTATGTTGCCTGTGCTTTAGCCAGGCCACGTTTGTCTACAGAGCGACTGGGAGCTCCACTCATGCTGATTAGAAACCAGGTAAAGACTATTCCATAACACAACTCGCGAACTTTAGCTGCCAGACATAAGAGACAGATTTTGGCCAAAAGAGGGACCTAGAGTACACATGTTTATGATCCTCGCCTAAACTCACCGACCTGGGTAGACTCCATAGGAGTGCCTAGGGGAGTTCCAGACGAGTACAAGCTGGTAAATCTGATAGCTGCAGGATTTGAGAGTATATTTCTTTGGGTAACGCCTAATCAAAATTTTGACCGCATTTGGTTCACTAAAACCTGCTGAGACTCTCTAACCTCACCAGGGACGCCATGATGGGGTTGGAAGAACAATTGGGTCCGAGTTTGCTGATGGGAGTGTAAAATCAAATGACCCTTGACGTGAGAGGGGAGGCGTATGCGCCATGTTCGGAGACATGTGCTGCACTTTTATCCCTATTAATACTGCCCCAGATGGCTCAGTAACCTGAGCCCTGGTGGGTCTGAAGATTTTGTCTGAAACAATGCATGAGCACTCAGGTATCGAAAATCCGCTGGCGTCCTGGAGGACATCTGTGTTTGGACAATGGAAAGGTGTGGCTATGTCAGTGATATGTTCATTGGCTGTATTTTTGGGAATGTTGGTCATCGCTGGTTGTTGTATCATTCCTTGTGTAAGAGGACTGTTGGTAAAGGTAATGGGTTGTGAACCCTGGCTGGGTTGAGGGCATCTATAGGATGAACTTAGAACCCATAGAGCCGAGCAGGGAGTGATGCAACACGAAGTGTGGTGACATTCCTGATTGGAATGTCAAAAGAGGGAATTGTGGAATTACATGGATTATTTTACATAACCATCATCTTATCATTGCATTAATTATCATTTCATCAAAGTGTTTATTGAAGCTGCTGGCATTATGTTATAATTTATATTATAGGGGTTATCATAATCAAATATTAACATTTTTATTACAGGGGCAGTTATAACTACTTTAAATTGATTGAGTTAAATATATATGTATCATAACTCATATGCTGAGTATATTGGTACAGTAAAATAGTAGCTGAGCAGAGGCCTGAATGTATTCAGCTTCTTGTGGTATTTGAGTTTGCTTAGTTACAGGTGACGGAAGGATGTCCAGTCCATGGTGACCTCAAAGGCCTTAGATCATCACCATATTCTTAAGAGTATGCCACAAGGAGGAACTTCTGTGTTTGCATTTAATTCTTTAAATACATGAATGTTCTGTACATGCAAATTATGTGCTTGTAAACGCAAGAAGGGGCGTTACAATACCCTGATGTTATAAAAGCAATCTAGAGTGTATTTTGGGTAGAGATGTACAACTGTTTTGCAGTTTACACCTCTCCACGCAGCGTGCATTCATTAAAATCAATTGTTTGAACGACCTCTTCTGGACTATCATTGTTTTGCTCTCATCCTCAATTTCGAACCCGTAACAAGAGCAACAAACTATTTGAACTGATCCAACTTTATTAACACAGACAAAGATTTGTGGATCAGCTGCTGTTTGCTGCTATAGATATAATCCAGCTGATGTGGGAGAACTACATGTGACACTTTGATGCAGCCATGAATCTGACTGATTTCTTTCCATTTTCAAAGGTTGATGCATCAGTTAAAGTCCTTAAAAAGCTCAGAAATTAAGAGAAAGGTTGGTTAAAGCAAAGAGAGGCACTGGCAGCATTTAAGACACTAAACAAGAGAAACAGATCAGAGAACATCAGACTGAATAAGTGGAATAAAGTGAAACAGAGAACTAAAGCTCCCTAAGAATGGAGCTGTCAGAGGAAGAGAGCAGCAAACTGAAAGTCTCTGTTAGCTGCAGAGCTCTGAAACTTCACACAGCTTTGGATGATAACATGGAGAAAGGATATGGAGATTTTCACAGTTCTGCTAGAAATCATCTTCTAGTTATTGTGACTCAGATATGACTGATTATAGATGAGGACTGTGGAATAAGGAATATTTTACTGCTACTTATACTTATTATTGGCATTATCATTGTATTAATGAACATTGCATTAAACCACATAACAAGCATTTGTAATAATACATATAATCAAGAAGCAGGCTTGAGCAAAGGCCTGAATGTATTCAGCAACCTGCTGCACTAGAGCTTGCTTGCCAACAGGTGACAGAAGAAGTTGTCCAGTCCATGGGGACCTCAAAGGCCTGAGATCATCACCATATTTGAAAGAGGATGCCAGAAAGGGGAACTTCTGTGTCTGCATTTATTTCTTAGAATAGATCATTGTCTGTACAAGGGGCAAACAATGTTCTTAAGATGCAAATTATGTGCTTGTAAACGCAAGAGGGGGCGTCATAATACCCTGATGTTATAAAAGCAATCTGAAGTGTATTTTTGGGTGGGGATTTACAACTGATGTGTTGCAGTTTACATCTCCCCACGCGGCGTGTATTCATTAAAATCAATTGTTTGATCGACCTCTTCTGGACCATGATTGTTTTACTCTCGTCCTCAATTTCGGACCCGTAACAGGACCAAAGAAGGTTTTTCTGAGATTTGAACTGACTTAGCTTAGCCTGTGTTTTAGCCACATGCTAAACAAACACATGTTCAGAAACTAGAAGATGTGACCTTTCAGATGAAGTCTCACACATGAACTTTGCTCCTACAGTTCATCTGCTGAAGCTTTTACAGTTGGCTGGAAATCAAATAAAAACCAAAACAGCCACAAACATCAGACATGCTAACACTGTAACATTATTGGATGGAGCCCACTGAGACTGAACCACCATCATGAGTCTGACCTCTGACCTTTGACCTGTATCTACAGCACTGACCTCTGACATTGAGTAGCACTTCTTTTTTCAGCAGGATGTTTCCCTCCCTGCTGTAGGCGGTGCAGGTGTAGGTGTCTCCATCTGTGGGGTATTTCAGGGTCAGACTGAGATCTCCAGGTAAGTTTCTCTTCATCTTCGTTAGGCCTTTATAATCTTGGTGCTGTTCTTCAGGCTGGTCAGAGCCGTTCTGATACACGTGGACCTTGGTGTATGAACCAATTGTCCACTCCACTTTTGCGTCTTTAGGCAGGCAAACTGTGGTTTTGCAGGGCAGCAGGACAGACTCCACCTCTGAATCTGCCTCCACCTTGTAAACTGATATTAGAACAAAGCGCAACATGAGCTGTAGTCAAATTTAATAATGATTTTCTCTGAGCCTCCTTAAAATAAATTTATTTCTGTACAGATTTTGATTCCATAGCTGATCATATTTTACTACAGAAACTAGAACAGACACTGCAGTGGTTTTAATCATTTCTGTCTGATAGATGCCAACTTTTTGGCGTCTTCCTCACTTACAAACGTTATTGAATGAATCCACAGGCTTCAGGGACTAGGACATCACACATGCTTCTCTTAGATGATATAAAAACAATGTATACATTTCAACTTCTAAGAAGATGACACTCAGATACTTTTATTCATGATGAAAGATGACACAAATCAATTAGTTAACCTACAGGCATCTCTTAAAGGCCTAAAGGCCACTGTGTAAATTCCCTGCTAACTCAGCCTCAGGATGTCAAGAGGCAAGAATCAAGCACACCCAAATGAGCGCGTCAGTGGTCATGTGCGCATCACACCGCGGGAGAGTGAGAGATGAAAGGCGCAGCGGCAGAGCGTGGCAGTTGTAACGCAGTTTTGTGTGATTCCGTGTGTGTTAATGAAACTGTAAATGTTATTACCTTTGACAGGTGTGATAACAGTTATAGTTGTTTGTGCATGTTAAAGCTAAAGTTATGCCTTGGTACACTGATATCATGTTAGTAGGTTTATTTAAGTATTTCATTAATTTGCACTAAGTTAATACCAGTGGCCAGAATCTCCTCCAATAATTACATCCCGCGGTTAAAATCCTTCATGTAAATATGTAAAAATTGTGTATGTTTCTGTCCTGTGTCCTGTGTACTGTTTGTTTGTATATGTGTCTTTCTTGCTGCTGTTACACCCAAATTTCCCCTTGTGGGACAATTAAAGGATTATTCTATTCTATTTTATTCTAAATGATTTTTCTGTTTAGTTTAACTGCTGTTAGCTTGCCACATTCTTGCCTTAGTACTAGCCACATAGAAGATATGTGCTATTTAGCCAACTTCTGGTCTTACGGCGACCCCTTGTGGACATTGTAAAATATTGCTGTGTAAAATATTGCTGTGTCTGAGTAGATGAGGTGTTATGATTGTTTCTTAGTTATCTTTGACCCGACTAATTATAGTATTACATGTTTCTGTTTCCAGACAACCATGCTTATAGTCACATATACTGCATCTGCTACAACTATAAGTTCATATCTGGCTGCATCACAGTTGGATTAAACATGGCAGGCTCGTATGTAACCAGTTCTTCTGTGGAGCGTAATTAAAGACAGTGAACTAAACTCCTGGACTGCTGCAGTCTTCCTGACCGAAGACTTAGGCCAGACTTGTATATCCAGCACCTCCTCCAGTGTGTGTGTGTGTGTGTGTGTGTGTGTGTGTGTGTGTGTGTATATATATCTTCTACAGCCATGATGACCTGATTTTTTTCTCCCTAAATTCAGACAAAGCTGAAGTTATTGTTCATGACTTTAAAAAGCCTCAGAAGCATGGTGAATGCTCAACCATCGGCATTATGGGTAGTGTAGTAGGAGACACTCACCTGGCATGAAATAGTGTCGGAAATGAAATAGTAGACCTCCAGAAACCACAAGAAGAACCAGGAGAACCAGGAGAGCTTTGGCCCAGGATGGAAACCGTTCTGTGGAGGAACACAAAGATCAACATGACCTTTGACCCTTTGACTGAATGCCATTATTGGAATAAATAAATAGGCCTACACTTCAGTCAAGGAGCCAACATGGTTATTCTGACAGTGTTAACATAATAAAGTGTTATCTGAGTGATGTCGGATATATCCACAGCAGGTGTTGCTGACCTTTGACCTGCAGCTGTACATCACTCCGGCTCAGTTCACGCCGAAATTCTCTGACGGAGCAGGTGTAGGTGGCGCTGTCAGACAGTTGGAGGTTGGTCAGGTTCAGGCTGAGGTCTCCAGTCTGCAGAGCGTCAGTCTTCATGGATGTTCGGCCGCTGTAACGCTGGTTTTGATCTTTTAGTTCGTCTCCTTCAAGCTGACGCTGGTGGACGGTTGGAGGACTGAGGTCGGAGCGACTCCACACCACTGAGGGATTGTCTAGTAGAGGAGTATTAAACTGACAGTACAGCAAAGTGAACGAGTCCCCCTCATACGACTCCACAGCTGAGGCATGCTGGGAAGCTGAGGACACACAGACAGAGACTCCATGAGTCACTTTGAGGTAAAGATCAAGTTTAGACACATTTACAGAAACCAGGACACAGAACGACAGAAACACTCAACATTTTAACAACTCACAGATAAAAAAGGAAGAGGCAGGAAGTCCAGAGGAAGTGGAGGAAGAGCTGATGTGAGGCTTTAAAAGTGATGAACAAAAGGGCTCCCTGACATCAGGGCTATGTGGGCAGAGACAGCTAAGAAGCTGCTGCTGACTCTGAGTTTAAACGCTGAGATGGATGCAGGTTTGTGAGCAGGAAACAGAAGCAGGGATGGAGGATAAGATCCTCGTGACCACAGACAAGAACATCAAGCATTTCAACATTATTCAGAGAGATGCCAGAGAGCAGCACACGCTCAGGTCACTGCAGAGTTTTACCTGCAGATAAAAATGTTTCCACCAAAGTAAAATCAGCAGGACTGTGATTTTACAGCATTTCTATAAGTGTACTTTCATTTAAGCTTAAATACTTTTGAGTTTGTCAAAGGGCCAAAATAACAGGAACACAAACAGAGTGGTGTAAATTCAGCTCACACAGACTCTTTGTGTTCACTACATGCAGACCAGCTGTGCTCATATGTGCAGTTACAGCTAGAGCAGGGCGATATGGCCAAAAATATTTATCACGATATATATTTGAAAATTTGCGATAACGATATAACTGACGATATAATTGACGCGAGACAAAATACAACTCCACAACTTTACTAGCGCAACAAAAACCCCATTCATGTATTTTCACTTAAACAAGTAGCTGTTTTATGTGCATTAAAGCTATATAAAAATTTAAGCGTGCAAATGAAGTTTAACCAAAAGGCATTTCCAGTAGAAATGGGCTGACATATCCTGAGCATAACCATGTATAATATCCACTGAAGTTAAAAAGAGGTGCTTTGCAACATGAAACCACAGTGTGCCAAATAAAAAAAGTCAAATGCGTATTTTTCAGACCATAAGGTGCACGGGATTATAAGGCACATTAAGAGAAATAAAGCAGTCAGATAAATCAAACTTTAGTCAACTCATTCTTCTTGCTTCCTCCACCTCTGTACCATTGATTCATTAATGCTGTATTCTATCACAGCTGCTCTATTCCCGTGTTGTTGCAGTATATTATTGACTAACCTCGTATTGTGGATGGATTGTCTCAGTTGTTCTCCTGACTGAAGTTTGGTCCGTTTACAGTATCCTGCCATGCGATTGCATTTGTCTCTAACCCTCAAGAACCCTCACGTTAACTTTTATCGAGTGGAAAAAGTGTTAGCGTTGATTCCTCCAGCTTCACTGTTTATGTTATGCTAACATAGCTGTGTCGCTAGCGATCACGTAGCACATCATTATAAACCAGCTAGTCCAACTTCAGTAATCCTACAAACGTCACTGCTGTTTAGTTTCCTGTCTTCATTTATGTTGGAAGTGATAGCAGAGCTGTACGTTTGAATTATTTCAGAAATCTCTCAGTCAGAACATGCTATATCATGCTCAGGTAACTAGCGAAACTAGCGAGCTAACTTCCGCTAACTTCCTGCTAGCTTCTAACTCCGTTAAGTGTAATGAATTCTGTTTTCATGGATGCCTGGATGTTAAACTTCATAGTTACACTTGGTAAAGCAGTAATGCTGATCATTTTATTAAAGATGAAAGAATTTAGACAGTTTTTTTTTAACTCTCAGTGATGCTGCAGTGTTTGTTTGACTTTGGGACCTGAAACAGACGGAGTTTAGGACCCAGATTACTCCAAGATTTACGAGCGCCCCACAAATACAGCAATAACGACGCCCGCTTGCATGTTCTACAAAAAACTGTGCTTTGTTGTGTATCTGACGGACAAACACCAAACCAGTTCCACATCACTGAAGTGGCACCATTTTTACAAACTAATTCTGGTTCATCCGCTTCACTCAACGATCCGCTTTCTCCCTTCTCAATCTCCGTTGCCGCCATGCTTTTTTTTGGCCATGTGCGGATGAAAACAAAGGCACTGCGCATGCGTGTTTTACCCATCTTCTATCGCGATATTTCATTTTCTTATCGTTGCCCAACATTATACCGGTATTACCGTGAACGGTATAATATGGCCCAGCCCTAGTTACAGCTCATTTAGAGGCAGGAATATCCTGCTATGTCCCTGTTAGGACCTGCTTCTGACTGCTCACCACTCAAACAGCTTCATGACATTAGCAGTAAGAGCAGATGTGGATCCACAGCAAACATGTATGTTGGTCAGAATCAATGAAAGAAGCTCAGAAAGCTCTTCAGTGAAACCAGTGTTAGATATGAAACACACAGCACAGCTTGCTGGGTAATTACAAGGACTCCCATCAGGCACAGGGAGGCACGTCCCCCTAACTACTCATGCTGATTAACACAACACACACATGTCACATGCACTTCTCTCCACAACCACTAGATGTCTCCACACTCTGTGCTGACTCCAGTGAATGATCAGAGCTGCTGAGCCTGTTTGCAGACAGAGGAGGAGCTCCTGGTGATCCGTGTGGGACTAAAAAGCTCTGATAACATCCATCCAGCAGCTGATAACAGGGACATTTGGTGCCATGTCAGAGCTGCACAGTCAATCATCAGTTTGGCTCTTTAGTTTGAAGAGTTCAAAGCAGCAGCAGAGAATCTAAAGTGTGTCGCACAGCACCAAGTTTCCTTTGGTCACATATGTGAGTCAGAGCTTCAGCTACACAACAACAACACACACACAGCTGATTGTAACACGAGCTCATCTGAAAGCCACCAAGAAGAATCCAGAGATTTGAAAGTTGCTGCTTTGGATTGTTAGTTTGATCTGAATCAGAATCCAGTGTTTGATGGAAATCTCCTCCTGCTGCACTTCAACACATTAAAGAGAGAGAGAGATGAAAGAAAAGCTGATGATGAGAGCAGAGAGAGGAAGGTGTACTTACTGTGCAGGAGGATCACAAACACCACAAACATCTTCATGTTCCTGTCAAACTCAGAGACTCTTTAAAAGCCCTTCAGGACATCAGCTCACAGCAGCTCTCACTTTCCTCTGCTGATCATCTACTGACACTCTCACACTGCTCACACTGTCACAGCTCAGAGTTCAGCTTCACACTTTGTTAAAGCACATTTGTGGAATGAAGTCCGGCCGGCCACAGATCACTTCTGAGGAAAGAGGAGGACGTCGGCTTTCCTCCTAGTTTCACGCCCGAGCGCTCTGGTTGGAGGCGGCTGCTGCGGCCTCACCCTGACACGCACAAAGCTCCGCCTTCAGTCCTGACACTGAAACATCCACTGTAGCTACAATGATGCAGATGTGACCCTCAGCAGCTGGATTTCCTCTCCATAGATGTGTTTCCATGCAGATCATGGACATAAAGCAGCTCCAGGATGAAGAGTGTGAAAGAACTTCTTCCACTACAGTATTCATTACAGCACTGTGGCACTCCACAAACCCTCACACTGTCTCAATCCCTGTTTCCAGTTTGACTGAGAGAAGGCCTGAAGCTCAGCCAATCACAGGACAGCAAGTGATCAGCTGACACAGTGATTTGAAGCTGTCAGGGTGAGGCTGCTTCATGCAGGTGTGAAACTATGAGGAAGCTGAACGCCTCTTCTTTCCTCAGAAGTGATCTGTGGCAGTCTGCCATCATGTTTGGCTGCACACACTGAATGTGACTCACTGAAAGTAAATGGTAACTGGCCTGTATTTGTATAGCGCTTTTCTAGTCCCTAAGGACCCCAAAGCGCTTCACACAACCAGTCATCCACACATTCACACACTGGTGATGGTAAGCTACGTTGTAGCCACAGCCACCCTGGGGCGCACTGACAGAGGTGAGGCTGCCGGACACTGGCGCCACCGGGCCCTCTGACCACCACCAGTAGGCAACGGGTGAAGTGTCTTGCCCAAGGACACAACGACCGAGACTGTCCAAGCCGAGGCTCGAACCGGCAACCTTCCGATTACAAGGCGAACTCCCAACTCTTGAGCCACGATCGCCCCGAAATTAAAAGTAAGTAGATAAAGTGTTTACATTTGGAATAGAGTGGCTTGACCAGTTAAGCTAATATACAATAAAGCTGACAACATGATGCACTGAATTTACTGTGGGGAGTGTGGAAAGACCATGGTCAGCAATGCTGTATTTGTGACTGCTGCTAATATGTTTCATATTGAAACACTGAAAAAGCTCCGTGTATCCAGAAAACACATCATATGCTGTGATAAATGCACTGCCCAAGTGTCCCCTCTCCCCCACAGCAGGCAGCAGCAAACAGGTCATCAGAGGAGGCCGATGTGATGATGAAATTTAACATTGTCTACAATATTACCCAAGAGTGCCACTTTAAGCACAAATAAAGAACTTTGTGTTGGCAAGATTGTTAGTTAATCATTTACAAATCAATATTGTCTGTATGGACAGCAATTTTTTTTAAAAAGTGAACATGTAAAGCTGCGATGTTAATTGATGTGATTGAAAACTCTGAGTGTGCCTAAGAACAAAAGTTAGTGTAGAGCCGTGTAATTAATTTACATAATGTGAGTAATAAAAAAGTTCTCCTCTTCTCCACAGTTGGGCAGTAAGTACTTAAGTACAATGTTAAGGTATCTGTACTTTACCTGAGTAGGTTTTTTTCTAACCACTTTTTACTCCCTACAATTTTAAACACATATGTGAACTTTCTACTTCTTACATGTGCTTTGATTTTCCCAAGTGCATCATTACTGCTTTTGTTATAATAGTAGTCATATTTTATTAGACATTTATTAGGAGTTTTTATTTTGAGATATTACAATCAGAACAGAAAAGAAAAAGAAGAAAGAAATTGGTGAGGAAGTTTACAGAAGGAGAGGGAGAGAAACATAGAGATGGAGAGAGAAAAAAACACTGAGAATCTGCTCCAAACCTGCCTAAAAAACAAAAATCCCAAACAGGGGCCTGACAGAGCCAGGGGGCCAGGCCTCACCAAGCAGCCATTAGCCAGCACACACCCAAGCACCAAGAACCACCAACTCACCGGATGATGGGGGCACCAGCCACCAACAGAGTGTGTTGGGGGAAAATAGTGTCTGTTTTGATAGTTTATTAGAGATTTCCATCATGAATTCATTGTGGAAACTGAGCACAAGTTAAAAGACCAAACACAACTAAATGACATGTGTTTATCATACAAATATAAAAGGGTGTTATAATAATATGTGGCTTACACGCCTGTTAAAACCTGCCTGGTGACAGATGACACTGACAGTAATCTGTGCTTTGATTCAACCTGAGAGCTGCTGATGATTGAACTGCAGATTTAATGCAGGAATATTTCCTGTTTGAACTCTTCAGGGACCCGTGTATTTCCTGAGCAAACACTCTTCTCCTCATGCTGCTGCTGTGCTGTCAGCTTTAAAATGCAACAATAAATATTTCTGTTGATTTGCACAGAAAGCTTTTAAAAAGCAACAGAACAATAAAAGCAGCAGCAGCTCTGACTGTGTTCATACCAACTTAAATATGTCAAAGTCAGGTTTCTGTTTAAAACAGATCACTGAATATTTGAGTTACAAATACACAGATTTAACTACATTAACTTAACTGTGGTATAAAAACTGGATTTATTGACTGCTATGTACCAAACATAGAGCTCAGTTTAACAAACAGAGTAGAAAGGTCTGTATAAGAATGAAGCTGCTGATGCAGGACTGTACACATGTTCCTGTTTAGAGGCAAAGTCTCCCTCTACAATGTAGCAACGGGAAATAGAAATATAGTTTTATTTTCCTTCTTCTGGTTCAAGCTGAATACAATTAGAATAAAAGAGTTAGACTAAAGTTTGTACTCACATATACTGATATGATTTTATCATTATGTTAATACAGCACAAGGTTCAGTTAGCTTTGCACAAAAGTAGAAACATTGTTCAAATTTCCTGCTCTGACTTGGCCTCAGGATGTCTAGAAGCAAGAATCAAGCGCACCCAAAGGAAACAAGCGCACCAGTGGTGACGTGCTCAGCACACAGAGTGGGAATGACTGAAGGAGCTGCTGTAACGCAGCTATAATGCAGTTTTGTGTGACTGAGTGAGTTGATGAATCTGTAAGTGTTCTTACTTTGTCAGATTCATTAACATGATACTGATTATAATCTGGCTGTAATCTCCTGCAATGACTACAATCAGCGGGATGAGGAATAAAGGACTTTTCTATGGTTTCCTTTAACTGTTGCTAGCTTGCCATATTTATGCCTCACTATTAGCAACTTGTAACACATGCGCTATTTAGCCAATTTGGGTCTGCAGTGACCCCTTGTGGACATTGTGAGATATTGCTTGTGTTGAGTAGATGATGTGTTGTGATTGTTTTCCTAGTTATCTATGACTCTACTAATTATAAAATTGCCCATTTCTGTTTCCAGAAAACCATGTTTATAGTCACACGTGCTGTTTACTATAAAACAAGAAGTTCAAGTTTGGCTGCACCGAATTCAGATTAAGCCTCACAAACATTTTCATGTGAACAATTCTTTTGTGGGACTTAATTAAAGACAATTAACAAACTCCTGGACTGCTGCAGTCTCTCTGACAGAAGACTTAGACCAGACTTGTGTCCCCAGTATAAATATATTTTACAAACACCCTTCAAAGAGCTACTTTTTACTTTCTTATTTTAAGTACATTTCAGAACCTGTACTTTTTTACTTTTACTTGAGTAAAGAAGTTGAATCAGTACTTTTACTTTTACTGAAGTATTTTTAATAGTATTATTTGTAGTTGTACTTAAGTACTGAATGTCTGTACTTTGCCAACTCTCCTCATGTCCTGATGTGTTTACCTGTCCAAGCTGCACAGGTGAGTCTGACTCTGTGAGCTCAGCAGGATTCAGCCTGAAGCCTCTGCAGTGAGACAGCACCCTGACCCTCACACTCAGCTTTTTATTCTGCTTCGTATTACACTGAATGGTCTGTGTTTGATATGTGACTCACTTATATATTTCTTATTGTTTTAATCCACAGCTCAGACTGCTCTTTTAAATTAAACCAATCGTTTCCTCCTCTTGCTGTCAGTGTGGTTACTGAACATGAACTCTGATCTCTGAGTGAGAGCAGCACAGACTGAATACCAGGATAACAAACTGACATACTGTTTAGTTTTGTTTTGAAATGTATTATTATTATTATTATTATTATTATCATTATTATTAGGGCTGTCAGCGTTAACTTGCTAACACAAATTAGCTACTCAGAAAAGACCAAAGCAGACCCCTGGACGGGGCTCAGCCAGCAGACACAGTGCAGAATGGACAAACTTTGGACAAACTGCCCAAAAATGCATTGACAGAGACATTTCAGGGATTTTGAGTCAGTCTGCGCTCCTGATGGGTTAATTGTAAATCGCGTTAGTTGTCATGATGGTGTTAACGCGTTGACGCTGACGGCCATAATTATTATTATATTCTTTTTTTTTTTGCCTGTCCTGCCCGGCAGTGTAGCTGCACAGGACAAGACGAGAATGAGAATTATTGTCTGAAGGCCAAAAAAATGCCCAACAGAATTATTTTCCCAAGTGCATCATTACTGCTTTTGCTATAATGGCAGTCATATTTTATTAGAAATTTATTAGGATTTTTTATTTTGAGTTATTACAATCAGAACAGAAAAGACCGTCTGAAGAAAAAGAAATTGGTGAGGACGTTTACAGAAGGAGAGGGAGAGAAAAATAGAGATGGAGAGAGAAAAAAACACTGAGAATCTGCTCCAAACCTGCCTAAAACACACACACACACACACACACACACACACACACACACACAAACCAACAACAGAGAAACCATTGCAACAACCAAGATATGTACAAGTACCAGTAAATGATAATATTAATTGTTACTGAGCAGCACACAGGACTACATGATATGTTTAGAGGCAGCAGCCAACCAAGATAGTGTGTGTGAGCTTGTGTTCACAAGGTTTCATCATGTAACTGTCTAATAGTGCGTATGTGGAGCCATAGCCCTATTAACTATTAATCAGCATCATTTTGTATTTCTTTTGGAAAATCAGACAAACACAAAAACATTATTATATTTTGAAAAATACTGACAGCCACCAGTGCTCCCCTCAGCCTCCCAGTAGATGCACCTGTGGTATAAATGTTTAAATCCTGCATCACTTTGTTCTTGTGTATTGTTCACAGATACTCCTCTCATGAGTGTAAAGAGTAACTTGATTATTTAAAATTCTCTAATGCACCAAAGGCTAAATAGATCATATATAGTTATCCATGTGTAAATAATTGTTGAGAATACATTTTTAAAACTCAAATAAAGCTGGGACTCAAACAGCAGAACATTGTTTCTACCACATTTGTCTTTTTTAATTCCTTAAATATAATGCTATCTTTAAAAAAATATTCATTGTTAATAAGAACTGAAGATGCTTCTCGGATGAGAGGTGAAAAGTCTTCAAGGAAACTTAAAGAAGTCCAGAGTTTTTCTTTCCAAGCTACTTAGACTACGATGACTGAGAACCTTCACAGACATTTCTTATTATTATTATTTGCTTTCGTTCATGTATTTATGCCTTTCACTGTTGTTATATAATTGTTCACCTGGTTTATTAAGTTGTATTTGACATTTCTGTTCAGCCTGGAGCTTACAGACAGATTTACATTTCCAAATATCACTGTGTTTATTTCCGGTTTGTTGTCACCGTTGATCAGGTGCACCTGTGCTGTGTTTAGTGCGGAGAAACGGAGCTCAGAGGGCTGAATGAGCTCGGCTCAGACCGGAAACAGCGTAGACACGAGGCTACTTTAGCATGGTTAGCTAGCTCTGCCATACCGGAAGTGTCCAATCTGTGACTACAAAGTCCACAGTCGGTTAGTCTGGTCTGTTTCTAACCTTCCCTTATACTTTTACTATTAAAGCCTCATCATTAAATCTATATTTCCAACACTGTGTGAATTTCCATGACGTCAGAGGCGCGAGCTGCACCTGAGTGTAACACTTCCGGTCACAGAGGACTGTCTGCGGAGCTGCTGCAGGTTAAACAGAGACTTTCTTACCGTTCATGAGGAGCAGGAACACCACCAGCGTCTTCATCCTCCTTTAAAAACAACTCAAACCGACACAAAGTCCCGTTAAATCCTCTGCTGACCCAACGAACCCACACCTGGACACACCTGCAGCTCCCAAACACGCCCACGGACAAAGTTTACTTTCTGTTTAACAGGAAGTCTCCGTGTGTGGCAGATATCAGATAATAAAATGTGTGTGAAGTATATTTAAATAAAACGTATAAATGTGGCACATGAACACAAACAGCTGGATCATTGTGGTCTGACAGGCCTGTTAAAGAAAGTCTGAGGCTCAGTAATGTTTGTGGGAATAGTTCATGGAGCTGTGGATCACCTTCATGCAGGAAGTGAACTTTGTTATGGTGAAATTATAAAAGTGTTTCTATTTAAAATATGTTTTATAAAAATAAAACATTATTATAATTATTACATTATAATTTAAATCTTCAGCCTTTATAGTGATGAGAGAGTTAAACTGAACGCATCCTGTTAAAATCTGATTCATGAGGCAGTAATAAGATCTGCCACAGATTAATAACATGATGTGAGTTATGGAAGAGCCTTATTAAATTAAGAGTAATATAATGAATTTTCATTAATTTCCACTTAAGTCATAGTCACAGTAATACGGGATCAAACATAACCCAATATAAATGTGATTTATGATATAAATGCTCATGTATTGATGAGAAAAGAAGTCAAATGTGACATTTTCACATTTCTTTTTAATTGTCTGTGTTGAATCCTTCAAAATTTACTCTGCTAAACATTTAAGTAGTAACAATGGGAGATGTTGACATCAGTGGGAATCTGTTTTGGTATTTTTTATTTTATTTACTTTTACTGTTTAATCAGTAAAAACATAATAAAAACTATGAAATTGTAGTCATGCTTTTTATGAGTGTGATGTGATTTGTGGTACATCCTCTGTTTTCGTATCAGAGCCTATGAGCAGTCATTGAACCAGCAGCACACATGCTTCATTCCAGCTTCAATGGGAAGATAAGGCAATAAGATAAGTATTAGTTCCACTCATGGGAAATTTGTTTTGTGACAGCAGTGGACAGTGCAAAGTTACATAGAAGAATTAGAGAAAATAGATAAAAAACACTGGAATAATATATCCATAAGATATTGTACACAATAGAATAGAATAAAATAAGATAAAAAAAAATAAAAAATAAAATTATTCTGCCCCTCTGTTGTTACTTCATTGGGTTTCTTTGGCTGGGGCATTTCTCAGTTTTCCCACCAGTGGGCAGTATTACCCCTTGAGTTTTGTGGCTTCTTCTTTGGTTGTTTAGTGTGCGCTACACTGCCCCCTTTGGTGATGTGTTATAAGCAGCAGGCAAAGTTCACACAGGCAGTGGGAGAAAACGCATGGAGCAGAAAACAACCTGCACAACTTTAAGCCCAGTTTACATCGTTGGGGAGTTTGTTGAACCATAATCTGTAAGTAAGAACTGTCTAGCTTTATTTTTCTGTAAGATTTGTTACTTTCATGTTACTTAAAAGGGTATTTGAACGTGTAAAGAAAGATGTTTATGGTGAATGCAAAGCATAAGAAAAGCTATGTTGCTAACTTCTGTTTCTGGTTGCAAATATGTCGATACTGACGCTTGCACATTATTTTACTGTATGTTCACAGTCTTACAAATTAAAAGAGGAAGAAACGGTCTTCAGTTAAAGACAAAAGACATAAGCGATGTGTCCTGTCGTTCCTGGAACCATCTCCTCTTATGTTAAGCTCGCTGCATAGGGTGAATAGCCATACATTCACCTGAGGGCAGCAGAAAAATACTATATACAATTGAATAAAATAGAATACAAATGCTATATACAATATGAGTATAATACAATGATGTCAGAGAGAGAGAGAGTATTGCACATTAGTCTTATTCCACATGTGTGGATGTGTGTGTTTGATCAGTTAAAGTCTTTGTTGTGGAGTCTGACAGCAGTGGGGAGGAAATCTCTCCGTCCCACACCGTGGGTGCCGCAGCCACTGAAGGAGCTGTTCAGTGCTGTCAGAGTCTCCTGCATGGGGTGGGAGATGTTGTCCAACAGGGATGACAGCTTAGCCACCATTCTCCTGTCACTCACCACCTCCACTGGGTCCAGAGGGCATCCTAGAACAGAGCTGGCCCTGCGGATCAGCCTGTTCAGTCTCTTCCTGTCCCCAGCAGAGATGCTGCCGCCCCAGCAGACCACACAGTAAAAGATGGCTGAGGCCACACAGAGTCATAGCAGGTCTTCAGGAGTGGGCCCTCCACTCCAAAAGACCTGAGTCTCTGCAGCAGGTACAGCTCTGCCCTTTCCTGTAGAGGGCGTCTGAATTATGAGACCAGTACAGTTTATTGTTCAGATGAACACCAAGGTACCTGTAGCTGTCCACAGCCTCAATGTCAGATTTCAGTGTCAGAAGTCAGATTTCCAGCTGGGAAAACCAGAGAAGCTCCACCAGCCTGGACTTCAAGATGGTGACAGCGTAGTAAAACCTTAAAGAAGGATCTTTGTTGGTTCTTGGAAGATGTTTCTGCTCTCATGTGATACCTGGAGAGTCTCAGATATGTTACTCCCAGAGGGGCTGTCACCTTGGAGGTGGTGCTGAGGGTTATTGACCAACTACTGATCATGTGACTCATCACATAACCAGCATGTGAAACATGGCGTGGGTCGTTACCATCACAGGTGTGACTTGCCTCAGCCTATCATGTGACCTGCTGAGGTCACCTGATCGTGAGTGGGAGTTGAGGCGTCTGGGAAGGATCTCAGACTGTATTGTAGATGGCAGACAGTTGGTGTTGTAAGCCCCGCCCTCTGTTCAAAGATGGTCGCTCACAGTGGACATAGATGCTTCTTTCACTCCTCTTTCAAACCATCTGTCTTCTCTGTCCACACTGTGAACATCGGCATTCTCAAAAGAGTGACCGTTGACCTTTAGATGCAGATGGACCGCCGACTCTTGTCCCGTGGAGGTGGCTCTTCTATGTTGTGCGTTTATGACGTGGCTGTTTCGTCTCTCCTGTAATGTTTGCATGCCTCAAACATTAATGACGACACCTTCAATGTTTATCAGTTCCAATCTTTAATTCTCAAGCTTGCAGCGGCAACACAGTCTGCAGCGCTAACTTGTTCCTCTAACGTTTTTCGTTCTCTTTTTTTTAACTACTCCTTCCGCCTTACATTCGACCTTTCAAAATAAACATCACAATCACCTCCTTTTTTTTTCTTAAACAAACTTGGGTACTCAGTGAGGTGAATTATTAATCTGAACCTATGACAAACAAGCCTGATAAAATTACTGAACGTTCTTATTACTTAAGTTTCTCCACACCTAAACATCAATTGAACAGCACTGCATTTGCGCAGATCTCTGACTAAACACTATAAACATTCAACACTAGAATACAGGTGTTAGATTCAGGCACATCAAACATGTTCACACAGCGTAGCCTTCAACTGGTCACTCAGATGTTCAAGTCTTAGATCTGATGTAATCAGACAGATGCATGGGTACGCATCTGTTAGATCTGACTGGGTATCTGGGCTTGTCTGTTAAGGCGGGGTCGACATGCAGTCCAGGCGGGGCATTTTCAAGTCCATGTCTGATTTTCTTGAAGAATGATGCATTCCTGACAATCGAGTGCCCGTCCCTTGTAGCTGTAATTTCAGAACCCTTAACCTTGGTCACTTTGTAGGTTTTACATTGTATGGTGTGGATAATTTGTTGTGCTTGGGTTGGCGATGCAGCACTGTGTCACCCAGACTTAGTGAGTGTGGTTTAGCGTGACGGGTTGCATCTGCAATCACCTTCATCTTGATCTTGGCACCATCATCCTTTGCTCTCACTTCATTATCTGAACACTTCCGTGGAGTGGTGTTAAAGAAGGGGAGTTTGGTGTATAGCTGGCGTTGAAACAATATTTCAGCTGGTGAGCTCGCCGTTGTGCTATGAGGTGTAGATCTGTACTCACGAAGAAAGATGTTTAGTTGCTGTTTCCATGGTGTGCCCTGTGTCTCGGCAACTCTCAGTGCTCTGCCTAGGGTCCTCATAAATCTCTCAGCAATGGCATTCGCCTGAGCCCAACAAGGTGTGATTTTGCGATGATGAAATCCCAGGTAGTCTGCAAACTGTGAAAACGCCTCACTGTTGAAAGGAGGACCATTATCAGTTTTTACTGTCCTTGGGATTCCAAACATGGAGAACACTTTGTCAATGACTGGGATAACAGAAGATGCTGATGTTGAGCGTACACTTTCAATGACTGGATAGCGAGAATACTCGTCTGTGATGACGAGCAGATATTCCCTCGTAAGAAGCCGTCCATAAAAATCTGCACTGACACTGTGCCAGGGTGTTTAGGGTCATGGTGACATCTGCAGAGGGTCGGGTGTGTGGCAGGTGTGCTAGCTTGGCATTGCAGACAGTTTTGAACTGCAGATTCTGCTTTCCGATCGATCTCTGGGAACCAAACTTTGGTACGTAGCAGCGCTTTGGTCTTGACGATACCCTGGTGCCCTTCGTGTGCCAGTTGTATTCTTTCTTGTAGGACAGTTGGAATAACCATCCTCGTGCCTCAGAGTATGAAGTCAGATGAGTCAGCTACTGTTAGTTCACTTTGAAAATGTTTGAATGATTTCAAAACGTCAGCATGCTGGGATTTATCTGTTAGATGCCACGTGTTGTTTCTGATGTGACTGATGACTTCCTGCAGAACCTGGTCTTTCAGAGTCTCTGTTTTTATCTCCTGAAGGGTCATGGCTTTTGGGGTGGAGTGATAAGAGAAGAAATTGACATACTCTTCTGCAACCTTACATGCACGAGCACTTTCATTCTCCTGTGTTGGCACTGGATGACGTGACATAAAGTCAGCTGCATTATCAGCACCTTTCCTGTATTCCACTCTGAAGTTATATGGCTGAAGTCTCAGTCCCATCTTTCTATTCTGGCAGGTGGTTTCAATCTTGGGTTATTCCAGATGATTTCGAGTGCCTTGTGATCGGTCACCAGTGTGAATGAATGTCCATAAATGTACAAATGGAAATGTTCGCAACTCCACACGATGGCAAGTGCTTCTTTCTCAGTTTGTGTATCTCCTTTCCACATCACTCAGTGCTCTGCTTGCATATGCAATAATGTGCTTCATCCCCTTTTCATCTTTTTGACAGAGAATGGCGCCCAGTCCTACTGGACTAGCATCAACAATCATTTCAGTCTGTCTGCTGGGATAGAAGTAGGACATGAGATGGACCATCGGAGTCAAACCACCAAACATCTGTCTATATTCTGCTCATCAATAACTCGTCTTCTTTCTATTGATCTGTCCTTACTGAAACGACTCCACCCTGATGACTCCACCTGTGGCTCAGCAGGTAGAGCAGGTCGTCTGCTGACTCCTCCCACTGGCATGTTAGTCTCATACCAGAAGAAGCTTTGAAAACAAAAATTAAAAAATGTTGAGCAACAAGTGTCACAGCTTTCTGAATTCATCAACTTCTTTAAAACATTTGGGCAACCGTCGAGCTTTAAGTTGCATTTAGTCGACACAAAGTTCCCACACTGACAAACATGAGGTCGATGACCCCCCTATGAGCAAACACTTAACTTAATAATTCAGACTTTTAAGTTAGTTTAGCTGGTTTACTTCTCTTCATAATGTTTAATGAATCTTAATGTTTCTGTTTGAGCTCCAGTCGGCACAGCTCTCTCTTCTTCTATTCACAATATGAGCTCGATGACGTGTTTGTGCAGCAGTGTGCTTGACAGCCGTGACCGTCACACAAACTGTGCTATATGCTGAAGGATAACAGTGTGAGATGTTCAAATAGGGTGATAAACACGATAAAGTGTAACACGATCCAGCTACAGTCTAACACCCACCCTCTGCTTCGTGTTTCTGGAGCTGTGCTAGCACAGTTTCTGTTTAGATGCTTAGAAGTGAAAGGTCAGAGAGCGAGCTGCTATAGAAGGATCACCTTCAATCTGCAGCACAAAGACGCTAATCAGCTTCATCTGCGTGTGCCAGCTGAGACTGTGTGAAGCTTCCAGGGAGATGTGTGTGAAACCCACCAGAGTGCGGACCCTCAGTCTGACACAGCAGAGTCACAGCAGGCCTACTGTCAGCAGCAGTGTTTGTGCCGCTGTGACACGTTTGATGCAAACATGTTTTCAGAAAGAAAAAGAAAGGAGCTCGGAAAGTGAAAGAGGAGGAGCATCTTAACTGCTCCTCTGCACTGTTCCAGAAAATAGTAATGTCAAAGAATCTTACTGTATATTTTACAGTTTTGTACTGTCTTTCTAGGATATCATTAAATTTACATAAGTAGACTGTGATCTTACATGTCAAAGGTAAAATAACATAACATCACTGTAAATATAGTAAAACACAATCGACGTGTTTCTTAAATATATTTTTTTGTACATATGCATATGTAGATTGTAAAAATACATCCAGAAATGTATCATAATTTCACGAATATTTGTCTGTTATGTGAGAGAATGATCTGTTAAATTCAAATGTAATACTATGGAAAAATATATAAAATGATCGAAAATTAATGAGAATGATCAATAATTAAAGGAGTATTTGAATTATAATTTTGCTGAAAATTTCATGTCACCTAGGTCTGATTCAATAATTCAGAGCTAACAAGTGCAAATATAATTAATAGGAATAAAAACTAAAAAAAACATATTGTGGCGTGTTGGGGGAACAGCTAGTTCTCTCCCATCATGCCTTGGGACATGTGCTGCTGTTTAGATGTTCTTGTTTTATTGTTTATGGTTACGTTACTTTTAACTGTTATCTTGAATGTTGTGTTTACGCCGTGGTGCAGAGTCACTGACAGTTGTTGTTTTGTAGAGAGAGTGCTGTACCATGAGTGACTTCTGTTGTGCTGTTGTTGAACCTTGAGGCACATCGTAGCACTGGCAAGTGTTTTAAGGAATAGCTTCTCCTACCAACTTGGAGTTCAATAACAAGCTAAATTTCTCTCTGTGGGCTTTTTTGTTAAGATTTGTCTGCATGCTACAATATAAAACATTGCACATCCATGCTGTGCTAATTATATTGTAGCGGGCCAGGGCTGTTCGGGGATGTTGTGGACATTTATGTTCTGTTTTGCAGTTCTGTTTGTTGTTATGTTGTCATGGTTACGGGTGACGCTCCCTCTGTGTGTGCTTCCGGTGGGAGAGCGCCATTTTGTGTTGTTGTGTGGTTGCGGCGCGGAGCGGGTGGCTAGCGGCAGTGCTCCTGCGCGGAATTAAATAAACGGCTGTGCTCCAAAGAAACCTCCGTCTCCTCCGTTTCCTGAGCTCGCCACATTGGTGTCAGAAGTGGGATAGCTCACCCTCGCCAGAATGGAGAGAGACATTCGGAGGCTAGAGCAAGCTATCGAGGAGAACATTACCCGCCTGGGAAGCTGGCGATTGAGGAGAGAGGAAGCTAGCGGCCATGTAAGTCCCCGACGGGTCCCGACGGCGCGAGCGCACCGCGGCGGCGGCCCGTCGCGACAGACGCTAGGGCAATGCTTCATGGGCTGCCTCTGTCGACCGACACACCGGGTACCCGACAGCGAGCAGTGATGCCTGCAACGCCAGCTAAGGTACCGAAATATAACGGGCTAACCCCGCTAGAGCCCTACCTCTCACAAGTACAGCTAGCCGCGAGACATAATGGCTGGAGTGACGGCGAGGCTGCTACACACTTAGCGCTAGCATTGGAAGGAGATGCATTGCAGGTACTCCTTGACCTAGCCGCGTCAGAGCAGCATGAGCTCCAGGCCCTCACCATAGCACTCGAGAGGCGATTTGGGCAGCGGCACTCCACTGATCAGAGCAGGGAGCAGCTGACCAACCGGAGCCGTAGGCCGGGGGAGAGCCTGGGCACCTTTGCAGCGGATGTGTTGCTGTATGCTCGTCGTGGCTACCCAGAGTTCCCAGCAGCAGCCCGTGAGGAGCTTAGCCTGCATGCTTTCCTGCGAGGACTTTTCCCAGAGCGACTACGCCAATACGTCCGCCTGGCCATGCCTCAGACTCTCCGTGAGGCGCTCCTTGAGGCTGAAAGGGCCGAGCTTGTGCTCACATCGGAACCTCACCAGCAGTTGCGCCCCCCAAACTACCCTCAAATCAGAGCCGCAGACTGCGACAGTGAGGGGGAGGTCGCGGAGATATGCCAGCCGCAGCCCTCGGTGCCCTGGAGGCGTCCCCGTCGACCGACCGACCGCTGCTACCGGTGTGATGAGCCTGGCCACGTGGCGCGCGACTGCTGGGCGCCCGCCCCAAAGGCCAGAGCCATGTGGCCTCAGGGGGATGAAAGGGGGAGCGGTACAGCGAGGGGACCACCGCTCCAGCTTCCTGCCCCCCTCCAAGAACGATGCACGGTGGCGGGCCTAGTCGGGCACCTCAAGGGACTCTACCTGAGCTGCAGTGTGGAGGACCAGCCCTGCCAGGCCCTGGTGGACACGGGGTCCACCATTTCCCTAATACGACCTGGTGTATTTCCTGGAACATCTGGGCCGCTTGTGATGGGTTGGTCACCCATCAACACCTAGCTGATAACAGTGACGGGGGGGAGAACTGACATGCGGGGGAAGAAACCGTTGCGGATCCGAGTGAAGGATCTGGAGCTGGTGCACGACTTCTGGCTTGCGGACATCCAAGAACAGTGCATCATCGGCCTTGATCTGCTGACCCGCTGGGGGGCCTGCATTGACACCGCGAAGCTGGCTATCACTCTTGGTACAGAGACTCTGGCCCTCCAGTGCGGTCAAAAGCAGGGAACCGGAGACTGCAGGCAGACTCGGCTGGTTCAGCACACCACCGACACCGGCTCTCCTCAACCCATCTGTCTGCGCCCATGCCAGCTGCCCCTCTCGAAACGGCAGGGAGAGCGGGCCAGGAGGCACGGGGCGTGGCTGCTGCTCGGGCCACAGCCGGCGGAGGGGGATGGCTCTCGTTGACCATGCAGCAGCTGAAGCAGGAGCAGGAGGCTGATGCGACGTTGGTTCAGGTGGGGGCCTGGCTGGAGGCAGCACGACGCCCAGGCTGGACAAGGGTGTCAGGACAGGGGCCCGAAGTGAAGGCCTACTACTCCCAGTACGGCAACCTGGAGACCCACGACGGCCTCCTGTACCGGAGATGGCGGGCCCCGGGCAGGGCAGAGATCTCCTGCAGCTGTTGGTGCCTCGGACGCTGCGGCCGCAGGTGCTCGAGCTCGTCCACGGCTCGGTGGGGCCAGCCACTATGGAAATGCTAAAACTCTCCGCCGTCTCAGGGGACAGTTCTACTGGCCTGGTTGTCGACGGGAAGTGGAACTTCATGTGCACTGGTGTGACACCTGTACGGCACGGAAGGGCCCCACTCAACGCTTCACTGCCCCCCTACAGCAGCATCGGGTGGGGGCCCCGATGGAGAGACGTCCTAGGGTCTTTCTCCGTCCCCGAGGCAGAGAACCGGCGAGTGTTGGTGGCCAGGGACTGCTACAGGAGGCTGAGGGAGCGGCCGCGAGTGGTTCATGACTACACCTGCCAGGCCCAGGTCAGTGCTGGAGTACGACAGAAAAGAGCCTGCGACACCAGGTGCCAAGGGGGAGCTTTCGTGCCTGGCACCCCAAGTTCTCATCCAAGTGACTCTTCCCCGGCTGGTCGATATCGGCCTGCGCGCCGAAAGAAGACACATGGACATTTGCAGGACTTTGTGTTGGGTAATGGGGTTGTCGGGGACGACTGACCCCTTAGGTGGGGGCTATGTAGCGGGCCAGGGCTGTTCGGGGATGTTGTGGAAATTTATGTTCTGTTTTGCAGTTCTGTTTGTTGTTATGTTGTCATGGTTACGGGTGACACTCCCTCTGTGTGTGCTTCCGGTGGGAGAGCGCCATTTTGTGTTGTTGTTGTGTGGTTGCGGCGCGGAGCGGGTGGCTAGCGGCAGTGCTCCTGCGCGGAATTAAATAAACGGCTGTGCTCCAAAGAAACCTCCGTCTCCTCCATTTCCTGAGCTTGCCACAATATATTTTGAAAAAGCGATGTAGAGTTAGGAATTGCAATAAATGTAAATCTCAAAGTATTCACAACATTCCTGAACAGAAATAGGCCTGGGGTGGCCATGTGTGGCCATGAAAACAATTCGACATGCCATTGGATGTTGGGACACATTATAACATGACGCTAAGCATCGGCCAATGAATGTGAACTAACAACAACAAGGTCGCAGGTCTGGCTGCACTGTAGGAAAAAATCCTAATATGAAGGTATTTTACTGTGCATTTTACAGTTTTGTTCTGTTCTTGTAGAATATCATTAAAGTTACGTAAATAGACTGTGACTTCACATTTCAAATGTAAATTAACATTAAATCACTGTAATGCAATACAACATAATTTTCATGATTATTAAATATATCTGTCTGTGCATATTTAGATTGTTAAAATACATTCACAAATGTATCATGATTTCACACATATCTGTCCGTTATTTGAAAGATTGAACTGTTGAATTCAAATGTAATGCTATGGTTAAGCATATAACATGATCCCTATAAGCTTGCGTTACATCACATAAGTATTATTATCATTGCTAGCTAGGGTGATCGTGGCTCAAGAGTTGGCAGTTCACCTTGTAATCAGAAGGTTGCCGGTTCGAGCCCTGGCTCGGACACTTTCGGTCGTTGTGTCCGTGGTCAAGACTCTTCACCGACCGCCTACTGGTCAGGGGCCGATGGTGCGATATGGCAGCCTCGCCTCTGTCAGTCTGTCCCAGAGCATGCAATCCATTATTATTTAAACCAACTGTTAACTGTATATTTCTGTACATTTACGTATTATGATTCATATTGCCACATTCATTGACCTTGTTTATAGGTAATTTCATTGTTTGATCACATTAAAATGTTCCTAATTTAATGTCTAAAAGCACTTGAAAAAGGCAGAATACCATGTAAAACTAGAAAGTGCATTTTCTGAAGAAACTGCAGTGTGAATGCTTGAATCTGAATGTATGCACTGAAATGAATTAAATACTGAATATTAAGCTAAAAATGCTGAATTAGCTGGAAAATACAGAATTTGTAACCTGAAAACAAAAGTGCAGAACTTTTGAAAGCTGATTTTCACACAGAAGAAGTTGGAAAATAGCTGAACATGTTTAAAATATAAATTAGAAAAAGATGAATAATGACAAAAGAAAATTTAGTCAGAAAACCTCTGAATGAAAAACAAAAGTTCATATTCTTCTAATCACTTAAAGAGTGGAATTATGTATTATAAATCTCTAATTCATAAAAAAATAATAAAAATAATTGTAAAAACAAATTTGTTGAATTGAACTGAAAAGATGAACAAACATTCTGGAGAAAATACAAGCTTTAATATCCAGGATAATGTTTTTCAGACATATACACATGTGTATATCATGTTTAATGGTATTACATACATCAATTTGTTTTGTATGTCATAGAAAATAACACAAAAATCTTAAGTCATATTGTACAGCTTTTTTCTGAAAAGAACTTAAATTAATTCAACAAATGTTTTTTTTGAAATACAATAAAAATCATTTTAAAAAGAGACGTTTGCAATGTTTTAAGGTGTTAATAATCTGATCCTGTCATGTGTCTGTTCAACTTTAGTTTTTGGCACAGACTCGATTCTTAAAGAACAAATTACCAAATAATAAACAAATAAAATTGAAATTAAAGTAGCTTTTTTTGTTAAACACTTCACAGGAGAATAAATAAAAATAACTAAATTAAATAACCAAATAAAAATAATAAGCAACATATGAAATACATGAAAATTCAACTTTTAAAACCACAATCCTGAACCTTTAAATTGTGTTGGTTTCTTAGAACATGGCTGAACAGCTGTTTCTATCGGTCTACTGATCTGTCTACACATCTTTTTATTACTCATTCTTTTTTATGTTTTATTGTAAACAGTGTCCACACAGTGGTAAAAGAGAACTGTATAGAGATTTTTGAGTGAACTCAAACGAAAGCCTAAGGTGGTGACACAGTTTAACACATACAAATAATCAAATAAACACATTAGTCCTTTTTGTGGATAAATAAGTATCATTAGTTTACAGCATTGTTCAGCCATGCCACTAAATGCTTTTATACACAGTGTTTTAACCTGGGCTCAGACACAAAGTCACAAATTTAGTTAGTCCCTGACTTTGAGTTGTGGTTATGACTAATTATTATACACAAGGCTTAATCTATCTGAACTCTAAGGACACAAATATGAAAAAACCTATACTTACCAGCTGATACCCCACACTACACACTAGGGCTGGGCCATATTATACCGTTCACGGTAATACCGGTATAATGTTAGGCAACGATAGGAAAATGAAATATCGCGATAGAATATGAGTAAAACGCGCATGCGCAGTGCCTTTGTTTTCATACGCACATGGCCGAATGTTGAGTGAAACAGATGAACCAGAATTGGTTTGAAAAAATGGTGCAACTTCAGTGATGTGGAACTGGTTTGGTGTTTGTCCGTCAGATACACGACAAAGCACATTTTTTTGCAGAACATGCAAGCGGGCCGTCGTTATTGCCGTGTTTGTCAGACTAAGATGCTCTTAAATCTGGGAGTAATCTGGGTCCTAAACTCCGCATGCTTCAGGTCAAACGAACACTGCAGCATCACTGAGAGTTAAAAACTGTCTAAATTCTTTCATCTTTAATAAAACGATCAGCATTACTGCTTTACCAGGTGTAACTTTGAAGTTTAACTTCCAGGCGTCCATGAAAACAGAATTTATTACACTTAACCAAGGTAGAAGTTAGCAGGAAGCTAGCGGAAGTTAGCTCGCTAGTTTCGCTAGTTACCTAAGCATGATATAGCATGTTCTGACTGAGAGATTTCTGAAAAAATTCAAACGTACAGCTCTGCTATCACTTCCAACATAAATGAAGACAGGAAACTAAACAGCAGTGACGTTTGTAGGGTTACTGAAGTTGGGCTACCTGGTATAGAATGATGTGCTACGTGATCGCTAGCGACACAGCTATGTTAGCATAACATAAACAGTGAAGCTGGAGGACGAACACTAACACTTTTCCACTTATAAAAGTTAACGTTAAGGTTCCTGATAGTTAGAGACAAATGCAATCGCATGGCAGGATGCTGTAAACGACCAAACTTCAGTCAGGAGAACAACTGAGATAATCCATCCACAATAGAAGGTTAGTCATTAATATACTGCAAGATGGGAATAGAGCAGCTGTGATAGAATACAGCATTAATGAATCAATGGTACAGAAGTGGAGGAAGCAAGAAGAATTAGTTTAATAAAGTCTGATTAATCTAACTGCTTTGTTTCGCTTAATATGCCTTATAATCCCGTGCACCTTATGGTCCGAAAAATACGTACTGCACACTGCAGTTTAATGTTGCAAAGCACCTCTTTTTAACTTCAGTGGATGTTATACATGGTTATGCTCAGGATATGTCAGCCCATTTCTACTGGAAATGCCTTGTGGTTGAACTTTCAGCAAGGAATTTGCATTTGCACTGTTAAATTTTTATATAGCTTTAATGCACATAAAAACCAGCTTCTTGTTTAAGTGAAAATAAATGGAAGTTTTTTTTTTTTTGCACTAGTAATGTCGTGGAGTTGTATTTTGTCTCGCATCAATTATATCGTCAGTTATATCGTTATCGCGAATTTTCAAATATATATCGTGATAAATATTTTTGGGCATATCGCCCTGCCCTACTACACACTAGGTGTGCCATGTGACCTGAAACTTTGGTACAAACTCATCATAATTATTCTGTTAACACTGTTTCTTTAACACTGTTTGTGTTGCTGTTCAGCAGTTTAAAATGTTTTAGATTGGATTACATGGAATGAATTTGAGTTCTCTTGGGGTTTTTCGTCAGTTTCGTTCTTAGCAGATTTTTTTTCCCCATACTGTTGAATTCCAGTTACCACATTTCTGGTCATATGACATCCTGAGTGCCCACTTAAAAAAATCCCCACAGTTAATTCAACATTAAAACAAAATAAAAATATGTTAAATGAATAAAGGTTTGCTCTGTGATGAAATATTAAATAAGCATACACTGTACAGAGCACTAACAATGAAAACAATCCTTTAGCCTGTTGATCAGAGAGAGGCAGTCATTATGTCCATTTAAAACCTGTAATCAAAGAGCACAACATTTCTGTGAAACTATAAAGTCCCATATGATCCTCATCATGTCCAGTGACTTCAGAGTGGATCCTCCCTGTCATCCGGCCAGTGTTTGATGTGTGGCAAGCAGCACAGAAGCAGGATAGCTGAGGACTTTAAAAGAAGAGCAGAAAACAGGAACATATGTAGTTGTAAATGTAAATATCAGTGATACTTGTCTTGTCAAAGGGAATAAAATAATGAACTTACACACTCATTTAGGGAGGATCTTGACACTGCACAAAGGAGGCACAGTCAGTCTGACAATGATGGTGATCTGCAGGGATGTTTTCCTGCAGCAACATTCCTGCCGACTGGCCATATGATCCAGAGTAGTTGGTTTGCAATAAACAGAAAGGTGTATATGTTAGGTAGTGTGCACTTAGAGCTGGTCCTAAGAAACAAACACATCCTGTAATAAACTGAATACCTTTAGTAGTGCTGCTGCAAACGTAAAGCCCTTCTATCATGTGTGGTTTCAAAGAAGGTGTTTTGGAGGCTCAGTCACAGAAGCTGTGCAGTCTGTTCAGTCCTGAGTGTCTCAGCTCTGAAGGGGATGGATCACAGAGGGAAACACCTAAGTACAGATATTAAAATACACTCAAAATAGCACTCATAAGGTCAAGTGAAAACACAATTTAAACACTTTACAAAGAATTAATACATATTTCCATGGAAATAATGTCATTAACCCTTTTTGTTGTGAGTAAATCTCACCGACTGCTAGTGGGACAAGCTAGAAGGAGGACTTATCACAGAATCTCTCCTGTGCTCCAGATGTGAAGTCTCACGCTCTGATCGTACGGCGAAGATGGTGATGATGAAGCCTCTCTGATCTGTGGCATTACAGTTTCTGGCTGCTATGTGCTTCACACTGTTGGATTTTACATGTGAAGCTTGGAGAAGACACAGGAGGACTGTGTCTCTCTTAACAAAAAAAAAAAAGAAAAGAAACCTAACAACCTCCCACCGTACCCCCCCCCCACATTCAACTCCCACCTACTCACTCCACTCAACTCCCCAGCCTCACACCATCCAATGTCTATACAAATGTAGGGTATCAGCTGGTAACAAAAAGCAAGTGAAACATATGTAGTACATATGTGACACTGCTGAAACATTTCTGGCCAGAAATGTGCAGTTATCAGCCAGTGCATTTATCATCCCAGACCCAGACCCACCCTGATAAATGCACTGGCTGAAACATGATAAAAGGTCATAAAAATGTATGTTTCATCGAAAGATTTGTCCAAAAATATAATCATATACTTTTGAAAAAGTTTAAAGATTATAACAAAGCAAAATCAATAACATTTTTGTAAATAGTATTTCAAAATAGAGGCACAGATAAACTGGCTTAACTGTCATTATTGCTGTAATTAGGTTTTTCTTTTTCTTTTTTTTCTTATTCTTTTTTTTTTTTAAAAAAAAGCAACCTTTAGTCATTGTTGTTTATTCAGAAACAATGAAGAAGCTGTTGAACATTTATTTGCTGTGTGGGCAATCCTCTGGTCCACCCTCCCTCCCTCCCAGCCACAGTGAGACTGGGGCAGCCTGGCAGGATTTTGAAGCCTGGCTGAAGAGAGGATATGCCTGCACGGTTCGTTTTAAACTGCTATATTTGATTTTTCTGACATTCATAGATTACTGATTTTTAGATTTTCTGTAATAAATATAATTGTCATATTTTACTGATATCATTACTTAATTCATGTAATTGTATTTTATGTAAAAAGAATTCAAACATTATACTGCAATGCAGGGCGTTTTTTCTTAAGTCAACTTTTAAATATCGCTCTACTTTCTTAAGTCATTCAAAAATATAGAAATTACTTACTGTATTCAAAGATATAGTTCATGAATCATCACAGGACAATACACAGTATACAGGGTCATGGTAACTATGGTAGGTCTTCATGACTCCAGAATGGAGACATCGCTCTGGCTGAGAAATGAAAATTAGGTCAAGCAGTGTGTTCTTCTCTGTGGTAGGGGCAGTGATGACCTGTGCGTATCCCCTAGACTCAAACAGCTCCAGGATTGGTTTGTTTGCAATGGATAAAACATTCTCATTAAAATCACCACACACTATGATGGGATGACAGTCCATGATCTCTAATGAGTCTAATAGGCTTACCAGGTTTTTCAGGAATGGCCTCAGAGTGTAGTCTGGAGGTCTGTACACAACTGCAATCAGAGCACTGACTGGTGCTTCAATCTTTAAAGCCAGAAATTCAAGGTCAGTTACATTATGGATGTACTGTTTTTCATGCACTTGAATGTCACTTTTCACATAAACAGCAACTCCACCACCACTTCTGTTTGCCATCTGGGGAAAGTTTGTGTAGGACAGGTGTCTGTTGCGTTTGAACAAATTGTAATTTTCCAAGTGGAGACTCTCTGCGACAAAAGAGCCCCGCAGGTGTGTTTCTGTTAGGCACAAAACATCTGCTAGACACAATTCATGGTGATTCTTGATGTCATTAATGTGAGCTGGCAGTCCCTCTGTATTATGATGAACAATGGTGAAAACCTCTGACCTGCTCAGTGTTTGTCTCACATGTAGAAGAGGCATCATGTCATCAAGGTTGGCTTGTCTCATGTTCTCAAGCGCTGCAGTGATTTCTGGATTGGTGAATATTTTTTTGTCCTCCATATCAAGAAGATAGAGTCCATTGAGAGACGTCACTCTACTGACAGCTACGTAGGCCATGCCGGGCTCAAAAATGCTCTTAAGAGAGACAACAGCTGATGTGGTTGTCATACCCTGTACCTTATGTATTGTACATGCAAAGGCCAACTTTACTGGGAACTGTCTTCGTACCACTCCTTTCTGCTTCAGATTCTCCTCTGCTCTCTCAATGTACACCATGTCGTCTGCTGGTGTGCGGTTATTCTTTCCAGATGTCTCATTATCCATTTTAAGTCCAAGCTTGATGATGTGTTGGTCATTTTCAGAGTAAACTACTCTAAGTAGGAGTGTGTTATGGCCCTGGGCCTTGGAGGGAGTGAGACTGCCTTCTTGTGTTCATGCAAATCCAAGTGTGCTATGACTTGTTGGCAATTGGTTACTGGCAGACCCGTGCCAGCCTTCTTTTATGAAGAATGAAGTGTGCCAGACCACGCGGACGATTGGCTGCCTAGGGATCCCGTGATACTCCAAGAGGCAATCATTTTGTATCCACCTGTGGCTACAAAAGGCTGGAGGTCCTTCACTCAGTGGCTGCTGCTTAGGACTGAACATGCAGGTCGTGCGTCCCTCGATCTTTGTTGAACTTGTTCATAATGCTGAACTTTGACAAACCTTGGTGGATGCTTGAACTTAGCCTGATTCGAATTTTGAGCTGCTAGCTTGCTTTACTTATCCCTTAGCTTTTATGTTTGCTTGTGTTTTTGCTTTACGTGTGTTAGTTGGTTTCCCAGTGGTCTGCTGAACAGCCTTGTCGGTTTTCTGTTTAAAGTTTGAAATAAAACCTTTTATTTTACTCAGTTTTTGTGTGGGGGCTTATGTATGTTACTCCTGCCCTGTCGCCTAGCTGAGGGGTCGTAACAGAATGGTAAAGGAATCAAATACTTAGAACATTTATTAGAAGGAACTGAATTTATTCCATTTGACAGACTAGTTACACAATATGGGATCAAAAAGAAAAGATTTTTAGAATATGAACAAATTAAATCCATAGTAAAAAAATTTAAACCCAGTCAAGTTGAACTACAAACACCATCAAGTGTGGTACAGTTTCTTACTCTTAAAACCCCCAAATTACTATCCAAAATATACAGAATGCTTTCTAAAACAGATGAATCAATATCACTTCCTATTGCAAAATGGGAAGCGGATTTATCAGTTAACTTAGACCAGAACTTCTGGTCTCAGTTATGCTTAAAAACCTTTCATTTAATTAGAAATTCCAGTCTTCAATTAATTCAATACAAAATACTACATAGAGTACACAATACAGGTCATCGGATGTTCAAGATGGGCTTTACATCTACCAACAACTGCTCACACGGTCAAACAAATACACCAGACAATTATATCCACGCTCTTTGGTTCTGTCCACCAGTTCAGAAGTTTTGGCGCGAGATATGTGAAGACTTATCGAAGTGTCTGAAATGTAACATTCCAACTTCCTCTTTAGTGTGTTTGTTGAGCAGCTTAGATTATGTCACTACAGAAAAGAATATAGCCCATATGGTTTTCACTATGCATTGCCAAAAAAACAGTCCTCATGAACTGGAAAAATAAAAATAATCTTAATTCTAACCAATATAGAAATTATCTAATAGATTACATTGGTCTTGATACAGCCTCTGCCACCACATCAGATCAATTGCTCTGGGCTCCTTTGATCAGCTCCATCACCTAGTGGGGGTGGGGGGCCATAGTTTGGTCCCACCTTCGCTGTTGTGACTGGTGTGCGGGTAGGGACAGGTTTGGGGCGTTGGGGAATTCCCCAGAAGCGTCTTCCTTGGAGGGCTCAACCCGGGGTTGCGGTCATGGCCTGTTAAGGGTTCTGTTGGCTCTTAGGTGATGGTTTCCTCATGGTTGCGTGCAGCGGGGCTAGGGGAGGGTCTGTGCTGACGGACGTGGGTTACTGACCTGGCAGCCTGGCTGCCCCTGGCTAGGTTCGGGGCGGGCAGTGGGTTCTGGGGGTGCTCCGTCTCCGGGCTGGGGCCCTGGCTGGGCCTTGGGGGCTTGGGTCCTGGTTGGTGTGTCGCTGGGGTTGAGGGCGGGTGGGTGTGTGGGGGCTCAGCCCTGGCGCAGGGTGCAACCAGTGCATCGTGCCACCTGGGGGGCTCTTCAACTGGTGGGGGAGGCTGTTACATCTCTGGAGCCTGGGGCTTGCTCGGGCCCCTTTGGGGGTGGGGTGCCCTCGGCCTCTCGGCCTGGGGCTCGGTCACTTTGGCACAGCTGGCTGCCGGCGGAGCTCACGGGCACCTCACTGCAACCCGCGGCTGCTGAGGGATCCCTCATCTGGGGTTCCCTTAGCTCTTTCTGGGATAGTGGCGCGGCTGCCCCTCCGTTGGTCTTCCTTGGTCTCTTGAGTTCTGGGGGCCTCTGGATGTCTGGAGCCTTGATCTCCTCCATACCTGCTTCATGCCCTGGAGGACGGGGCTATGGCTCCCCACACCCTCTAGCAGATCATTACATGAAGGAACCTGTTAAATACAAGCGCGCTCATGCTCACAGATGTACACACAGGTGCTCACACACAAACTACACCCTTTTTGACTCCTACCTCAAAGCACACTGTGCGTTGTCGATCTTACGTGCTGCACAATAATATTAAATATTTAATATTTACTGTTATATTCACAAAGATCATCGCAATGATGTTGTTTATTATATTGCTGTCTCTTTTTTTGCTTGTTTTCTCTTTTTTCTTTCTCAACAGGTGATCCAGGTGATTGATATATGTATTTTTTGTCTGTTTGTTTTGTTGTTTTTTTGCCCTTCATCACCATTCCTCTTCACCACTGTTTTTCTTTCCCTCTTTCTGTCTCCCTTTTCTTTTCCCCAGTCTGTCCTGTATTTAGCAAGTGGAAATAAAATAAAATAAACAATAAAAGGTGAATCAAATAGACCAATATGGCAAGGCCGGGATGGTCCATTTGGTAAAGTAAATCCGTTCGGCATCTTTCTTTGCCTTTAGACAATAATTCTGATGGCAAAAGAAACCACATGGGACAGGCAAACAAAACAAAACAAAAAATGTCAAACCACAGTATTTCAATTTGGTTGAGGTCCGGGCCATTGGCTGGGCGATTGATTCTTTTCATTCTCAGCCATTCTGTTGTAGATTTGCTGCTGTTCTCTGGATCGTTGGCTATTGCATGATCCAATCTTGGTCAAGTTTCAGTTGTCAGATATTTGACTCTAGAATACTTCGATCATGATCTTTGAATACCATGTCTGCTACATGCCCAGGCACTGTGGCTGTAAAACAAGCCCAAATCATGACCATATATCTCCACATTCTCGTATGTCCAAGGCAAAGAGATAATCCATTATTGTTTAGTCTTTTTCTAATTGTACTGTCATGAAATTTAGCACTTAACGTGCCGTGCAGAAATGCACCTCTTGAGTTTTTTGCAAGTTCTCTGAGCATTGTAGGGTCTGACCCTCATTGTAATTTGCTGGACATCCACTCAAGGGAAAATTGTGACATTGCGTTAGTACACACCTGAATGCTCCAGACCAACAAACTGTCAAAATGTCTGATTTAATAGAGGCACTGGAAATTGCAGATGATCGATTATTCAAGTGTATTTGATTAGCAACACATGCCTGCTACCTACTCTTTTGAGTCCTATGGAAGCAGTAAATGTGTACTTAGGTTTTTATGGCTCTGAGTTGACTGTATGTTTTATATGGTCCAAATAAGGTATATTAAAAAAAAGGATTAATTTTAATGAGCTCAGACTTGTTGAAAATGCAGAGGAGCTAGTTGTGAACTGAACTTCAGAGAAACACAATATGCTGATATTCACTGTGAAGCTTTGAGTGGAAAAAGACAGAAAAACAACACGTGGATCCTGGAATAATGGGAGCTTCCATCTTTAAAGGACTGAAGAGGAAGAAGTTTACAAGGAATCATTTAGAACAGTTTCAAACATCAACTGGTTGAATCCATGAATCTGAAAATGTGTTTGTACAGACATGTACAGACTGAACTATCTGTTCAACTGTCAGAGTTTATCTCTAACAGGAGGACACACTTTGGACTCAACTCAGCACAGGGACACTGACGAACCAGAACCAAATGCAAATCCAGGATAAAGAGTTTGAGTGGATGTGGTGTTGAAGGTGTGGAGGTGGATCAGAGTATCAGAGGAGACTCTATAGAAGGACAGAGTGCCAGCAGGACTGTCCACATACACTGCTACTCTGTTAGAGACAGAGGAGGAGGAGGAGATGTAGATTTCTCTGTTATTATGCCGGACTGAATGAGGACCATCATTATTGCAGTACAGACTCCAGGACTGATCATTCCCTCCAAACCAACAGTCAACATTGCCTCCTTTCCTTCTGATTCTTCTGTAACTCACTGATATATAAATGTCTCCTCTCCACTCGACTTCCCAGTAACAGCGACCAGTCAGACCATTTCTACACAGCAGCTGATAAAATTGATCAAATCTGTCTGGATGATCAGGATATGACTGAACCTCCTCCACATGTATCACCTTCCTGTTGTTGTCAGACAGTTGGAGGTTTGTGTGTACTGTGTTTCTATCGATTGTGAGTTGACAGGAATCTGATGGAGAGAACAAACACAATCCAGCTGCAGTTATTGATCCATCATCTGTTCATTGATTGACACTTTGATGATGACTCCTGACATCAGAGATGTGAATGAGTGATGTGACAGTTTGAAGATGGTTGAATGTGTGCTGCTTTGTTTTCATGAATCACATTAGAAACACACTTACACTTCCTCAGACCTGGTCTCAACCATCGGACTCCAGCAGGCTCCACCCTGAAAGGAGGAGGGGGGTCAGACCAGCACAGTATCTTTCAGCAGAGCTCATGTCACCATGGTAACTCCTCTAAAATAGCTCAACAGTTATGCATTTGGGTCATGTGAATATTGCCATCTGATTAGCTCCAGCTAACTGTGAGCCTTCTGGGTTCTGACTTGTTTACAGAGAAATACGTCTGAATCCTCTAGTCTGACACAGACAGACATATTTTGTGTGTTTTTTTTTTAATTGGTTGTCTTGATATAATTTAACACCAATAGGGATAGCTTAGGAAGTGCTTGCTAGCGCTCTCCGTAGAAAACCAAAAGCTGATGCTGTTCACCTGGACATTGCGTTTTCAGTTGGAGAAACCCCAATATAAACGGTACATTGGCACAATGACTAAAACTAGCACCACCGAAGAAACAATGGGCTGGGAGGTCAGTTCCTTCATTATAATTATAAAAATTCTCATGACCATTGATAAACAACCACTGATTAAAGCCCACTGATCAAGGGCGATGAGTACCATTTTACTTTTTTTTTTTTGTGCTGACCAGCTAGTAGATGTGTTCACTTTTATCTTCAACGAGTCCCTGGCAAAGTCTGTGGTCCCCACATGCTACAGAAGATCCACCATCACCCCTATGCCCAAGAACAACAAGCCCTCGTGCCTGAATGACTACCGGCCAGTTGCACTGACCTCGGTGGTTATGAAGGTGTTCGAGAGGACCCAACAGATCCACAGAGGACACCATCGCCTATGTCCTGCGCACCACCCTCAGCCACGTGGACAAGAAACAGGGTAACTATGTGAGAATGCTGTTTGTTGATTACAGTTCAGCGTTTAACACAATAGTGCCCAGGAGACTGTTCACAAAGCTGAGGGATCTGGGGCTCAACAGCCGTCTGTGTGCATTTCTGTTGGACTTCCTCACTGGCAGAACTCAGAAGGTGAGGGTGGGTAGATGCGTCTCTAACAGCATCACCATCAACACAGGAACACCACAGGGATGTGTCCTCTAACCACTGCTCTACTACCTCTACCCTTCAGACTGTGTGGCCACCCATGGCTCCAACACCATTGTGAAGTTTGTTGACGTTGGCAAGACCAAGGAGCTGGTGGTTGACTTCAGAAGTAGTCAGCACAGAGACGACCAGCCCATTATTATCAATGGAGCTCCAGTGGAGAGGGTGCAGTCCTTCAAGTATCTCGGTTTCCACATCTCCTCGGACCTGACATGGTCTGCCCTCAATCAGGTCCAGACCAAAAATGCTAGGCAGCCCCTGTACCTCCTACGACAACTGAGGAAGTTCAGGGTCTCTCCAAAGATCCTCAGGATTTTCTATACAGGCGCTGTGGAGAGCATCCTCACACAGAACATCACATCCTGGTTTGGGAACAGCTGTGCTAAGGACCAGAAAGCTCCTCAGAGAGTTCTTCAGAGTGCTGCAGGATTGCTCCCGCCCCCCGCCCCACCCCCGCCCCTTCAGGACACCTACACCAGGAGATACCGGACTAGAGCAGCGCAGATACCGAAGGACCCGTCGCATCCTGGCAACAAACTGTTCCAACTTCTGCAGGTTCCTATCATCTGGGCAAGGAAAGAGAGACTCAAGAGGAGCTTCTATCCCCAAGCCATCCGGGCCTTAAGAACCTTGACCCTTGAACTTTAATCACACTCTAGATCTTGTTTTAACATATGAATATTTAACAGCGTTTCCTGAAAACCCTCTCCTGTCTGATAATTTCATGATAACATTTACATTTAAAATAATTGATTACACAGCAGTAGGGAGTAGACTTATTATGGTAGATGTCTTTCTGAAAGCGCTGTGACTAACTTTAAGAATATAATCCACCCACTGTCATCATCTTCAATGTCCTGTACCAAGAAAGAGCAGAGCAGCTAGAGTGGCTTAGTATTCGCCCCCTTTGAACTTTCCCACATTTTGTCACATTACAGCCACAAACATGAATCAATTTTATTGGAATCTCATTTGAAAGACCAATACAAAGTGTTGCACACGTGAGAAGTGGAACAAAAATCATACATGATTCCAATCATTTTTTACAAATAAATAACTGAAAAGTGGGGTGTGCGTAATTATTCAGCCCCCTTTGGTCTGAGTGAAGTTAGTTGCCCATAGACATTGCCTGATGAGTGCTAATGACTAAATAGAGTGCACCTGTGTGTAATCTAAAGTCAGTACAAATAAAGCTGCCCTGTGACGGCCTCAGAGGTTGTCTAAGAGAATATTGGGAGTGACAACACCATGAAGTCCAAAGAACACACCAGACAGGTCAGGGATAAAGTTATTGAGAAAATTAAAGCAGGCTTAAGCTACAAAAAGATTTCCCAAGTCTTGAACATCCCACGGAGCACTGTTCAAGCAATCATTCAGAAATGAAAGGAGTATGGCACAACCATTAACCTACCAAGACAAGGCCGTCCACCTAAACTCACAGGCCGAACAAGGAGAGCGCTGATCAAAAATACAGCCAAGAGGGCCATGGTGACTCTGGACGAGCTGCGGAGATCTACAGCTCAGGTGGGGGAATCTGTCCATAGGACAACTATTAGTCGTGCACTGCACAAAGTTGGCCTTTATGGAAGAGTGGCAAGAAGAAAGCCATTGTTAAATGAAAACCATACGAAGTCATGTTTGCACCCATGTGGGGGACACAGCAAACATGAGGAAGAAGGTGCTCTGGTTAGATGAGACTAAAATGGAACTTTTTGGCCAAAATGCAAAACGCTATGTGTGGCAGAAAACTAACACTGCACATCACTCTAAACACACCATCCCCACTGTCAAATATGGTGGTGGCAGCATCATGCTCTGGGGGTGCTTCTCTTCAGGGACAGGGAAGCTGGTCAGAGGTGATGGGAAGATGGATGGAACAAAATACAGGGCAATCTTGGAAGAAAACCTCTTGGAGTCTGCAAAAGACTTGAGACTGGGGTGGAGGTTCACCTTCCAGCAGGACAACGACCCTAAACATAAAGCCAGGGCAACAATGAAATGGTTTAAAACAAAACATATCCATGTGTTAGAATGGCCCAGTCAAAGTCCAGATCTATATTCATGTTTGTGGCTGTAATGTGACAAAATGTGGAAAAGTTCAACGGGGCCGAATACTTTTCCAAGCCAGTGTACCTGAACGCTACTTCAACAGAGGTCGATTATCTTGTTAATAATTTTACCTCCTCACTACGTACGACTCTGGATACTGTAGCTCCGGTGAAAACTAAGGCCTCAAATCAGAAGTACCTGACTCCGTGGTATAATTTTCAAACACGTAGCCTAAAACAGATAACTCGTAAGTTGGAGAGGAAATGGTGTGTCACAAATTTAGAAGATCATCATTTAGCCTAGAGAAATAGTTTGTTGCTTCACAAGAAAGCCCTCCGCAAAGCCAGAACATCTTACTATTCGTCACTGATTGAAGAGCGCCTTGCAAAAAAAGTTTGGGAACCACTGGCTTATTTGAAGAGTTTCAGTCAGGTTTCAGAGCTCATCACAGCACAGAAACAGCTTTAGTGAAGGTTACATATGGGTTTGAGAGTAACGGAATTTCTATTCTCTGTATGTCCTGTACATATGGCAGAATTGACAAATAAAGTTGACTTTGACTTTGACTTTGATATGATGTTCTTATGGCCTCTGACAGTGGACTCATCTCTTCGCTTATCCTGCTAGACCTCAGTGCAGCGTTCGATACTGTTGACCAAAATATCCTATTAGAGCAATTAGAACGTGCTGTAGGTATTACAGGTACTGTGCTGCAGTGGTTTCTGTCATATCTATCAAATAGACTCCAATTTGTAGATGTAAATGGAGAGTCCTCTTCACACACTAAGATCAATTATGGTGGTCCACCGGGTTCAGTGCTAGGACCAATTCTGTTTACATTATACATGCTTCCCCTTAGTCAGTTTTATTAGAAGACATAGTATATACTTTCACTGCTATGCAGATGACATCTGCATGTCCATGAAGCCAGATAATACACAGCATTTAGTTAAACTGCAGGAATGTCTTAAAGACATAAAGACCTGGATGGCCTATAACTTTCTGCTTCTTAATTCAGATCAAACTGAGGTTATTGTACTCGGCCCTGAAAATCTTAGAAATATGGTATCTAACCAGATTCTTACTCTGGATGGCATTACCTTGTCCTCCAGTAACACTGTGAGGAACCTTGGAGTCAGTTTTGATCAAGACATGTCCTTCCACGCACATATTAAACAAATATGTAAGACTGCTTTCTTCCATTTGCGCAACATCTCTAAAATTAGAAATATCCCTGAAAAGCCTTCAGCTGATCCAAAATGCTGCAGCAAGGGTACTGACAGGGACTAGAAAGAGAGAGCATATTTCTCCTGTTTTGGCTTCCCTTCATTGGCTTCCTGTTAAATCCAGAATTGAATTCAAAATCCTGCTCCTCACATACAAGGTGTTAAACAGTTAGCACCCATCTTATCTTAATGACCTTGTAGTACCATATCACCCTATTAGACACTTTGCTCTCTCACTGCAGGCCTACTTGTTGTTCCTAGAGTATTTAAAAGTAGAATGGGAGGGAGAGCCTTCAGTTTTCTGGCCCCTCTTCTGTGGAACCAGCTTTCAGATGGATTCGGGAGACAGACACTATCTCTACTTAAAGAGTAGAGATAAACTGACTCGATAAACTGATCCGTAAGGCCAGTAGTGTTGTGGGGATGGAGCTGGACTCCCTCAAGGTGGTGTCAGAGAGGCGGATGTTGTCCAAAATAAAGACAATGTTGGATAACACCTCCCACCCACTCCATGACATGCTGGTCAGTCACAGGAGCACGTTCAGTGAGAGACTGAGAGTACCGAAAAGCACCACTGAACGACACAGGAAATCATTCCTGCCTGTGGCCATCTCCCTGTACAACACATCCACTTAACACACTGGTTACTGCTACAACTACATGTTTCTTTCCAGCTATTTATTAATGTGTGACTTATGTATATATATATATGTATATTGTACTATTCTTAGTTAGCGTGTTGTCTGTTTTGTTAATGTTGGTTTATAATGGAGCACTGTAACAAAAAATAATTTCCCCCAGGGATCAATAAAGTATTCTGATTCTGATTCTTTTAAGATTTGGCTTAAAACTTTCCTTTTTACTAAAGCATATAGTTAGGGCTGGACCAGGTGACCCTGAATCCTCCCTTAGTTATGCTGCAGTAGACGTAGGCTGCCGGTGGATTCCCATGATGCATTGAATGTTTTTTTCCAGTCACCTTTCTCACTCACTATGTGTTAATAGACCTCTCTGCATTGAATCATATCTGTTATTACTCTCTGTCTCTCTTCCACAGCATGTCTTTATCCTGTCTTCCTTCTCTCACCCCGGTCACAGCAGATGGCCGGCCATCCCTGAGCCTGGTTTGCCAGAGGTTTCTTCCTGTTAGAAGAGAGTTTTTTCTTCCCACTGTTGCCAAAGTGCTTGCTCATAGGGGGTCATATGATTGTTGGGTTTTTCTCTGTATCTATTATTGTACGATCTACTGTACAATATTAAGCGCCTTGAGGCGACTGCTGTTGGGATTTGGCGCTATATCAATAAAATTGAATTGAATTGAATTGAACTGAATGTAGCACAAGGTTCAGTGAGCTTTGAACAAAAATAGGAGGTAGAAACAAGATTTTACTTTCTTACTTTGAGAACATTTCAGAGCCTGTACCTTTTGCTTTTACTTGAGTAAAGAAGTGCAACTTTTACTGCATTATTTTTAACACTAGTATCTGTACTTCTGCTTAGGTACAGAATGTCTGTAATTTTGCAATCTCTGCCTGTGACCTAATACAGTGGCACATCACTTGTTTATGAGCCATCTCTCTTCAGCTTTAGTCAACCTGTTTACCTCCAGACCGGCAGTAGATCACAGCTTCTCCAGAAATGACATTGTCTGGTTTCATTCATATCCTGATTAAGTTGTTTCCATACAGAACAGACTGGATGTTATCAGCACACAGAGATCACATGAACTCGTGCATGAAAACATGTTAGTGGATTATCCACCAATAAATGAGTAGATTTTGGATGTGTTAACAGATGACAGCTTAGACAGAAGTCGGTAATCCTTAATCTAAATTCTTCAGATAAGAACCACCAACAGCAGCAATACCATCCACTAACATATCAAAAAGCCACCAATTCTGACACGTACACACCGTCCAATCAGCTCGTCTCTCAGGGTCTTCACCTGTGCTTTTCTCCCACCTGTCTCTTGTTTTCAGGTAGCTCCCAGTGTATATACACTGTCCTCTTTTCCGGTGCCTTCTTTGGATTTCTGTTTGATGGACTTTGTGTTTCCTCATTTTTCACTTGTGCATTTGGACCAATAAACGCTCCTTTTTGTCACTTCCTTCCTGCCTCTGTATCTTCCACTTTGTTTTCAATTCCATTATTTTATAGTATGTTTTGTATTTTGACAGCACATTGTTACCTGTGTCTATGAAAAGCACTGAAATACATAAATGCATTTGTCTAGGGCTGCTAGCCTTTAAATGTACAGAAAACATCTCTCTGTAGTTGTCAGCTTCTACCACAGCTCTGATTATAACACAACAATTTCTTTTCTTTGGATAAAGCCAGGCTAACAGTTTCCACTGGTTCCACAGTTTATTTTAATCTAGGATAGATATTTCCTATCTATACAAAAATTATGTTTATGTATGTTTAACATACTGAGATGGATACAAATTGTTCTTGGAGAAGTTCTCCCAATTTATTGATCCTTATTGATCACTTCATGTCAGCTCTTCCCCCTCTATCAGACATGATAGAGTTATCTAGGAACAACCCTATTGCTGAAACATTAAGACAATTTTACTACACTGGCAAAACATGACGCAAGTGGGTAAAGTTCTTTGTGTTGCTCATGCACAATGGAGAGAACTGTGATGAGTGTGTTTCTGTCGCTCACCCCAGTCGCTCTCAGTTAGCTTCCCGGAACCACTGCTCTTTATTGTGGTTACATGAATACATAGGTTCATTGACACATGATGTCTTACAAAGGCATGCATGTGAACAAACAGTACCGTCTGTGCGTACATACAGGTATGCCTGTGTGTGTATATATGTCCCTGTGAACGACTCCCAAAGCTGGTGCTAGGAGCGCAACGGTCCACCTAAACAAAGGGCTCTTTATACCTAAGCAGATACAGAGTAGGTGTCCCCCTATACCATAAATCAGAAAGAGAAGGTACGACCTGTATCATGACCTTAGGCTGTGTGTGTGCATGCCAGAACACTCTGGAAGACAGAGTCGTTACAGACTGCTAAGGATCAAACCTCTATCAATCTACAAACAATTATATACTTCTAAGCATAAATGATTATATGCTTCTAAGCATAAATGACAATAATAAAACATAAACCCAACAAGACATTCTCTCCATACCTGAGAGTGTCCAGTCTCCAGCCTGGATCCTTCAGTCCAGCCGACAGAAGCTTCATTCCTGAGTCTCCTGGATGATTGTAGCTCAGGTCCAGCTCTCTCAGATAGGAGGGGTTAGTGCTCAGAGCTAAGGCCAGAGAAGTACAGCCTTCCTCTGTGATCAGACAGCCTGACACACTGCACACACACAAAACAACAATCCATCTTTTAACAATCATTTTCTGTTTGTCACAGTAACATCTATCCATTTACATCCATTCAATGTAACTTTATTATAAGTGACAATTCCCAACAGACAACAACAGTCATCTGAAGCTGTTTAACAGTGTAAGGTAACAGCCTCCAATATTAGAGAGAAAGCCCCAACCATCAGACAATCCACTGTGAGCAGCACTTGGTGATGGTGGGAAGGAAGAACTCCCTTTGACACAAAGATCCTCCCAGTGAAAACAGGCTCCAGGAGGAGCATCTACCATGATTGGTTGCAGGGTGAGGGGAAAGAGAAGAGATGAGCTCAGAGAGACAAGAACAAAACACAAACTAAGGAGAGAGAAGACAAAAGTTAAGGACATGCAGTAGTGACATATAAATCATCAGGAGTGAAAAGAGGGGAGTGGAGAAGAAAGCAGAGCATCATGGGAAGTCCACCAACAGCCTGAGCCTAATAGCAGCATAACTAAGGGATGGTTCAGGGTCGCCTGATCCAGCTCTAACTATAAGCTTTATCAAAAAGGAAAGTTTGAAGCTGATCTTCAAAGTAAACAGGGTGTCTGTCTCCTGAACTCAAACTGGGAGCTGCTTCCACACCCAGTCCAACATAGCCAGGCTTTCTTTGTGTTTGCTGCTTTGACAAAACCTCAAATCCCAGTCAGAGATGATGAGTATCATCACAGTGATGATAATTTCTCTGTTAACCCAGGCTTTCTGCTTCTGTTTCTGTGCACGCTCACATAACAAGGAGACCTTTAAACATCATTTCACTAAATGGATGGACTGAGCACAGTCTACAGATTAATTGGTGCTAGAAATCATAAATAACATCAAATAAAACAGTCAAATTCAACACTTTAGATGGAAATATGAGATTTATCCTGCAGACAATCATTAACCTGATGAATTCATGAACATTAAGAATGCAGCAAGTGGTATAATAAAGATTTGAACTCAGTGTGATCAGTGTTACTGTCTATTCCTAACATATTCCTAACATGATAACTGCACTTTAAGGTAAGGTAAGGTTACTTTATCGATACCCATAGGTAAGGTAAATTTGCTTTACAGAAAAATGATAGCATTTGGCATCCCTTCAACAACACACATACCTAATAAATATAAACCTCACTGTAGCATATATATAGTAATTTAACGTTTAGAATCAAAAACAAAACCAGTTCTTATTTAGTTCAGTGACAGGGACAAAGCTGTTTTTATAACGCTTTGTCCTGCGTCTCGGAAATAGAAACCTCCATCCTGAGGAAAGAAGCTGAAATTCACCCCTTAAAGGATGGGGACCATTTTTAAGGATTGATAAAGCCATCCTCCATACTTGTTTAGAGTACAGGGAGGCTAAACAAGACTGTGGCTCACCTATCAGATGACTGGACCATCTCACTATCTGATTCAGTGAGTTTTTCCTCTGTGACAGAGGTCTGACCAAACCATGCCACCAAACAAAAGGATAAAACAGACTGAATAAGAGAACGATAAAACAAAGTTAACATTTTTTTGGTCAATGTGGAAATGAGCGAGTTTCCTGAGGCAGTAAAGGTGCTGGTGACCCTTTTTACAAACTGATTTGCAATTCTGATCAAAGTTCAATTTTTAATTAGTTATGGTGCCAAGATATTTATATGATTGCACTTGCTCTATTTTCTGACCCTTAATTAAAGTGACTCCGTGCCCATTTTTTTGTTTCCTATAATCAATAACCATATCTTTTGTTTTACATATTTTCAACTGGAGATAAGACTCCTCACACCACTGAACAAAGTCATCAAAGGCTGGACCATGGCTAGTTTCACCCTCTTTCAGTAAGCTGACAATAATAGAGTCATCTGCATATTTAATGATGGCCCTGTTTCCATATCTGCTCTGACACATGTTTGTATAGAGAATGAATAATGACGACGATAAGACGCACCCTTGAGCAGAACCTGAGGAGGAGAACACTGGGTCAGACAGAACCCCACTTATTCTCACTCTTTGTGACCTGTCAGTTAAAAAATCTAAAATCCAGCCCACCAGATTTTTCTTGATTTCAAACTGTTCTAAAAGCCTTTGAATTAAAATATGGGGCTGTATTGTATTAAAAGCCAAAGAAAAGTCAATGAAAAGAAGTCTCGCAAAAGTCCCTTTACTCTCTACATGTTTAAGAATCAGATTTAGTAACGTCAAAAGCACGTTCTCCACTCCCCTGTTGGGCCTATATGCAAACTGCATTGGATTCAGCTGATGTTCAGTCTCTTTCACACATTTCTGATGATTTTTTCAAAGACTTTCATTACAACTGAAGTAAGGGCAACAGGCCTGAAGTCTGCACTGGCCACAACAGACTCATAGAAAATCCTTAGTATTGTCCGGCAGATGTTAAAGGACCTCAGTCGCCTCAAAAAATAGAGGCGTCTCTGGCCCTTCCTGTAAATTGCTGTGGTGTTTTTGTGGCTGTGGCTGTGGTGTCTTTAGCCCAGTCCAGTTTATTGTCAATGTATACTCAGAGGTATTTATAGTCCTCCACAATGTCAAGATTGACCCCCTGGATTGAAACAGGGATCAAGTGTTTCCTGGTCTTCCTGAAGTCCACAATCAATTCCTTGGTCTTTTGCCACATTGAGCTGCAGATGATTCTGCTCACACCACGTGACAAAGGAGTCGACCACAGCCCGGTACTCTGACTCATCATCCCTGCTGATGCATCCAACCACTGCAGAGTCATCAGAAAACGTCTGAAGATGGCAGGTCTCTGTGCAGTGGCTGAAGTCTGTGGTGTAGAGGGTGAAGAGGAAGGGGGAAAGGACAGACCCTTGTGGTGCCCCTGTGTTGCTGATTACCTTGTCAGAGACACACTGTGGAAGACACACATATTGTGGTCTTCCTGTCAGGTAATCAACAATCCAGGACACCAGAGAAGCATCCACCTGCATCACTGTTAACTTATCTCCCAGGAGGGTCGGCCTGATGGTGTTGAAAGCACTGGAAAGTCAAAAAACATGACCCTCATAGTGCTCGCCGCCTGGTCCAGGTGGGTGTAGACACGATTAAGCAGGTAGATGATGGTGTCCTCAGTTCAGAGATGGGGCTGGTAAGCAAACTGAAGGGGATCTTGATGTGGTCTGACTATGGGTCAGAGTGGTCCAGGATAAGCCTTTCCAGGCTCTTCATGATGTAGGAGGTCAGTGCCACAGGTCTGTAATCCTGGGGGCCACTGGGACGTGGAATCTTTGGTATAGGGACAAGGCATGATGTCTTCCACAGCACTGGGACTCTCTGCAGACTCAGACTGAATCATTTATGGAAGACTCCACAGAGCTGGGGGCACAGGCCTTGACTGTCACGGCTGGGGCAGTAGTCGTGTGGTGTAGTGAGAAGAGGATCCAAAATGCAGATAGTGGCTGGGGTGCGAGTGAGCATTTATTTGAAGTGAAAACAAAGTTCAAAACAGGAAATAAGGAACATGGAGCAACTAAAACCTAGACTGGGAAAACTAATAAACAAACCTGAAAACATAAGGGCACGGGGAGACACGCAAGGAAGACGCAGAGAAAGGAGAGCAGAGAGATGCGGGGAATACCAAATGACAAAAACGGAGCGACGAGGAACACAGACAGGCACACACTATAAATACACACAAGGTAATGAGGGAATGACACACCAGAGTGGAACACAGCTGAACCCTAATTAGACACGATGGGACACAGACCTTCAAAGTAAAACAGGAAACTCACAAACTGTTTACAAACACAAGCTCGGGGACACAAACAGAGCACAAGGGGGAAGGACACAGGTAGGGATAATAAAGCACTGAACACCAGAACCAAAGCCTGACAACTAATACAAAATCAGAAGAATTTTGTAAGAACAAACTCAAGGTCCTGGGTCACCAGGACCATGACAATGAGGACTCAGGGACTCACTCCGTCTGGTCCACCAGACTTGCCTGAGTGGAGTCTCCTCATTTGCATCTGAACCGTCTTCAGTATGAGTCCATCCCCTCTGATTTTAAACACCCTGTGGTGGAACCCATCCTGGTCTTGAGGGGAAGTGATGGGTGGGGGTGGGGTGTCAGGACTATCACAGGAAGCAACAGTGCTATGTGGAGAGAGAGGCATGCACAGTGGTGTGGCTCTGGATTCCAGGCTGACTACAGATGAGGTTGTGGGGGTGTGAGCAGACACTGTAGTTTCTAATCTATTGAAAAACAGATTCAACTCGTTAGCTCTATTCTCACCTCCCTCAGCTCCCCTGCTGTTGGTTGGCCTGCAACCAGTGATGGCCTTCATGCCCCTCCACACCTCTCTCATGCTGTTCTTCTCTTTTTTGCCCCCTCTGAAAGCCCTCTTCTTGTTGTTGAGGAGGGCTTTGATGTCCTTAGTCACCCACGGCTTGTTATTTGGGAAACAATGGACAGTCTGAGCTGGATCAATGGAGTCAGTGCAGAAGGTTATGTAGTCTGTGATAAACTCAGTAAGACTATTTTTGTCCTCAGCGTGAGGCTCACGCTGTTTCCCAGTGTGTCACCTCAAAACAGCCCTGTAGTTTCACTAAGGCCTCCTCTGACCACCTCCTAATGCTCCTCGTGGTCACAGGTTCCCTCCTCACAATCGGCACATCGCCAGGTTGTGATCTGGGGGGAGGGAAGAGGAGCTGTATGCATCCTTGACATTAGCATACAGTAGATCTAAGATTCTCTCCCCCCTGGTGGGACAGTCCACATATTGTTTTAATGTTGGTAGTGTATTGTCCAAGGTGACATGTTGAAGTCACCCGAGATCACAGTAAAGGCACTCAGGTGCTGAGCCCGAGCCTGTGGATAGTGTCACATGCAGCTGTGGGGTTAGCAGAGGGAGGGATGTAAACAGCCACCAAGATGACATGAGTAAATTCCCTGGGCAAATAATACGGCCTGAGTCCAACACACAGTTAAATGTCTGGGCAACAAATTGTTTCTTTAATTGTTATGTGGGCAGGGTTGTTAACAAAAACAGCAAGCCCACCTCGTTTCCGCTTACCGCTAGCGCTGCTGTCCCTGTTCGTCTGAACAGTCTCCTTCCTTCTTCTTTTCTATCCTCGACCTCTGCATCCCTGATATGTTTTTCTCCAAATTTCAGCGTTTACGTGTGCGAATCTGGCCAGTGAGCCGGCCACCATCAGGGCAATCAGCTGATCACGGGAGTAAACAGTCCGTGCATGTAGGAGATGTGCCATGGTCCCGCTCCTCTATTAAAGTAACAGTTCTGCAGCCACCAGCAGAACAAAAAAATCTCTATATCCACATGATTGAGGGAAAGATAATAAACGCATGAATGTCTGAGGGTGTCTGCCACTGGCAGGGGGAGTGGTGGGGGGAGATAGGCCTCCATACCTTGGAGGGCCTGAGATGTCCCCAGAGAGGTGGCGTCTGATACCCGACATGACATATAGACACAGACAAACAGGCACACAGAGGTACGAACATCCAAACTGCACCCTGGTGAAACACCTTCACTCAAAGGCCCTGCATATGTGGGTGATTGTGGTGGATCGGGAAGAGGGAGGCAGCTGGAGATGGGGAGGGAAGGCACCCCCATACTCTGGAACCCACCAGGGCAAGGGGGCCCAAGCCCATCCGGATCGGGGCCCAGTTCAACAGCGCCTGGCCCCACAGAGCCCGGGGCAGCCCACCCAACCCCACCACAGAGAAAACTGCACCCACCCCATCTTCCACTCCTCTCCCAGACTTCACAAGACAATAGACACCCAGGTTGACTTCTTCCTCCACTTCTCCGATAGCTCTCCCCCACCTGCAGAGTGAGTTCCTGGAGAGAGGAGACCTCCTGCAAAGATGTAACAGCCTCCCCCACCAGCTCACAATTTAACTCAGCTTGTTTAGAAATACTTGACTCCATTGCTCCATTCACCACCAGGTATCTAAAACCAAAAACCCAACCATGGTTGAACAATAATAATAATAATAAACCAGAAAAATTTAGACAGGCATGTAGAAAAGCTGAACAGTGGAAAAAGGACCAATTCCAAGTTTCATTTGAAGCACTTAGAGAATCCTTGTCATGCTACCAGAAAGCAGTAAGAGCAGCAAATACAAAGTATTTTTCTAAGGTTGTGTCCAGTAACTATCATAAACCTCGTATTTTATTTGGTATTATAAATTCAGGTTCTTAATCCTCCCACTAGTGATTCTCATATTGCAGCGAAAATAACATCCGAGAATCTAATGATATTCTTCATTAATAACATTGTAGACATTATGTCTGACGTCACCCCTCCCATTTTTGACCCATGTGTTTATACTCCAACTTCAGCCATCTTTGATCACTTTGAGCCAGTGTCCCTTGCATTACTTAATGAATTACTCAGTAACTTGAAGCCTTCAAAATGTATTTTGGATATTATTCCACCTAGTTTACTGAAAGAAGTTTTTGATTCAGTTGGTACATGTTTGCTGTGTATTGTTAATAGCACTTAAAAAGCAGACTCTGGATGCAACAGTTTAATAAAATTACAGAACAATCTCTAAATTGCCTTTTTTGTCAAAAGTTCTGGAGAAAATTGTCCTTGTGCAGCTCCAGACCTTTTTAGATCAACAACATTTGCAAAGTATTCCAGTCTGGTTTTAAAATGCACCACAGCACGGAAAGTGCTCTTTTAAAATCCAGTTTGGATTCGGGAGACAGACACTATCTCTACCTCCCACAGAACCAGGCTCAGGGAGGGGCGGGGCCATCTGCTGTGATTGGTTTGGGTGAAAGAAGGAAAACAGGATAAAGACATGCTGTGGAAGAGAGACAGAAATTAATAACAGATATGATTCGATGCAGAGAGGTCTATTAACACATAGTGAGTGAGAAAGGTGACTGGAAAGGAAAAACTCAATGTTTCTTCCTGTTAAAAGGGAGTTTTTCCTTCCCACTGTCGCCAAAGTGCTTGCTCATAGGGGGTCATATGTTTGTTGGGTTTTTCTCTCTATTTATTATTGTGTGATCTACTGTACAACATAAAGCGCCTTGAGGCGACTTTTGTTGTGATTTGGCGCTATATAAATAAAATTGAATTGAAATTGAATTAAAGATTTTTAATGACGTTTTAACTTTTACTGACTCTGGAGACCCTGCCATCCTAAAATTATTAGATCTCAGTGCCGCTTTTTATACAGTACATCACAGCCTTCTTGTTCAAGTTGATTGGTATGGAGGAAACACACACACACACACACACACACACACACACACATTCACACAGAATACAGACGCTGACGTTGCTTAGATACGCTTGCCTTAACTGTCATGTGGTTTATTTAACTGATGTATAGCTGCTTAACCACTGCTGTCAATAAATAGAGGCAAAAGACAGAGGTCAGGTTTGAAGTTGGTGCGTGGATGGGCGAGTGGCAACAAAGCTCAACCGGATGCTTCCCTTGCCGGCAACAAAACCAACTGAGTCTGTTTGCTTGCAGTGACAGGTCTCTGAGTAAGGGTCTGTGAGTTTAGACCTAATATTAATTTGGTCCTTTGAGCCTGGATCCAGTACTCACCAAGCTAATATTTGATGTTGAAAAAAAAAAATCATGATGTAGCTACAATTATTTTTAATAACCTATAATTATTTTTAGCACTTAGTCTGAAGGTGAAATACTTTATGTATGTGCATAACTGATAAAAGTGGTCTACACAACAGTGTGTGCAATTTAACCATCTGAATACCTCAAAAGTAGGTAGGGCAATAAACCGGGTTAATGATTTCCATTAAAGGTAAAGATAGCAATTTAAATCAATTCACTGCTGATTTTATACAGAAACCAGTTCATAAAAGTGTGTTTTATACATATTGAGCTATGATCATGTCATCTGTTACGCCTGTGTTGTGTCTTGATGTAGAGTTAAACAAGAACAACATGGTTTGGTTGTTTTTTGTTTGACATTTGCCATGTTCGGAGTGGAATGGCAATAGGAAGACAGTGGGATTAAACAGGACAAAGCTGAAGAGAAGAACTGCTACTGGACTGCTGCAAGGGGAGAGAGATAAGCAAGCTTCATTATTATTTGTCACATACAGTATCATACAGAGTACAATGTGTCGTGAAATGTTCTTGTGTCCGTGCTGCGGACAGGCTGCAGAGGTAGCCGTGGCATTGCAGGGCTTTTTGGTTAGCATGAGGGGTCTAGCCAGGACCCTTACTGGATACTGGATGGGAATCAAACTTGTGACTCCTGCTCCATAGACGATGGACCACTACACCCTCCAGCTGTCATGTGAGACCACAGTGAAAGGAGGAGGGGAGGACACAGAAGAATGCTGCTATTTAGTGTGGAAAATAAAATTGGGTTAATGAACCTGGGAGATAAAACCGATTGCTTCGAGTGGTGAATTGAGAACATGTCTGGAGTACCACAAATTAGGAAAGGTACGCAAAAAAATAAAATAAAATAAAAATAAAATATCACACAGACACAGAGGCAGAGAAATGTGAAATGTGAAAGGGGGGCAACTTTAAGCACATGCCCTGCTGAATCCGCAACTCCACTGCACACATGCATGCAAGCCTGCTAAAAAAACCCACACACATGCAATGAAGATTAGCTTACACTCATGAACATGCCGATACCCCTGATCAATGTTAAAGTAGGGAAAACTTAAGAAAACACCTGTTATCAAATGCTGAGTTTATCCATTGCTGATGAATAACTCTCCAGGTTGCAGGACAACAGGTTAACTTTTGTGAAGGGAAGAAAAAAAATTCTGGTATGACCAACCACTGATCTGACAATAAATTTAGTTATCAATATAGTAAAATTGTGAGATGCTTTCTGTTTGTTTGGAGCAACATAAGTGATTTACTGTATGAAGGAAGATCTCTTCTGTAATAATGTTATGAACATGCATTTCTGTTGTCCTGTCAACTTAGTGGGTTCTCAGTCACTGATGTTAATGATTAAACCTATGTTTTTAAAGTCACTTTTTGATGACTCTTTAAATCTGAGTTCCTATGGAATAACATGAAAATCCACTTTGACTGAGAACAAGAAAAAGATCCAGTTGTTGTAGTGTCTTCAAATATGACATGAAACGCTGCACGTATAAAGGCTAATTTACACCATTAAGAACTGCTCATAAAATAATGTTTTTAGAGCTTAAAATACTATGATAGTTGACAGTCTTTTTCAGAGAGAAGGATTTAAAAAAATGATAACGTTTTTAGAACATGTTTAGCATCATGTTGTGCCAGTTCAGAATGTCATATCACTGGGTTGGTTTGTTGGTTGCTATTAATAGATTTGGTTTATTTTAGCAACTTAGCGATTAAACCAATAATCACCACGTCTGCATGAAAAAAAAAAAAACATTACACTCTCCTTCAATGATATATGGACTTTGCTTTTCCTCACTTCTAAGTATGAAGTAATGCACTCAGTGCAATAATGTGAGATAAGAACTTATAATGCCAAACCAGGGAATAAGGTCTGGCCACCTGACCAGATGAGGAAAAGTCAAACACAAAGAGAGAGAACAATATCACTTCAGCTTGTCGGTCCGGTGAACCACCTGTCACCTGACTCAAACAGGCTCTCCTCCACACAGTATTCATTCAGAAAGTGCTCTACAGTCTAATTTTTCTGTTTAATACAGCTGGCCAAACAATGAAGATCCTTTACTAGGGGTGGGTTTTTATAATCGATTTATCGATTAAAATCGATTCTGGCTTGGATAACGTAAAATCGATTCATTAAAATCCTGAATCGATTTTTTAATCTAAATTTATTTTGCCCAAAATTCCAGAATCTCTGGTGAAATCTCACAAAATTTCAACAACCACCAAACAGCTAAGACAGTAAATGAGAGCAGGAACACGGATTCTGCACAAAGACTTAAACACACAGCGCGGACCCGCCCACGGATCAGAATCAGTTAGATCGCTTTTCTCACGGTCAGGGCTAAAAGCCGACAGCTCGCTGATTCTGATCTGTCGGCGGGTCCGCGCTTTGTGTTTACGCCCTTTTTGCGCTGATTCTAAAGCTGTTAGTTTGATCTCTCTCCAAACAATATTGACCGAACCAGCAGCAAAAGAAGATCCAAACTACTCTTCACATAAACATCGTCATGAATTCACTCTGACTTTTACTGTTTTCTCTCTCTCTCTCTCTCTCTCTCTCTCTCTCTCTCTCTCCCTCTCTCTGTACTTCAAGAACAGTTTCCCGTCTAAAAATCTGTTTTTTTTATTATTCGCTTGCTTTTTACGCACAAGTCTACCGTTGTTTACAGCGCTGTCGGCCGCTGTTTTTTTTCCTTTTACTTACTTCCGAAAAGAAAACCTAATTTCTGCCGTTCAATACTGAACCAATTTATACTTTTTAAAATTATGCAAAATGCAAAACGCTTAACCGTGTCTCTAATAAAATCGCTGTAACATCAGAGGTAATGTTCATAAGTTGATTAATGGTTTTCTTTCGTTTTTGATGTACTGCAGAATATTTTTTATAAAATCCCAGGCCAGGAAAACCACCTTCATGTTTTTCTGTTTATCCTCAGCTACTTTGACACAAAGGCATCTCCTGTGACGCTTACACCTTTGATAAAGTCTTGCGTGTGTCAGCTTCCTTTTTATTGATACAAAAATATGTAAATGTACTGATCTGAATTATAATATTTCTGACTGTCAAAATTTCCCAGATTTAAATCAAATTGAATCGAATCGAATCGAATTAAATCGAATCCTGGATTGAACCGATCGACAATAGACTTCTTATATAGCACTTTTTCATTCTACCAGAGGGTTACATGACAAGGATACATGACAGCCAGGGAGGGAGCAAACTACCAACCTTCTGATTAGCAGGTTAGTTCTACCTCCTGGGCAACAGCCACCCCACTCTGTGTTTCTTGCTGAAGTAACCTAGAGTGAAAGTGAAGAATTTATCCTTTAACGATGGTGTAACTACAATGTGCAGAACAGGGACTGCAAAATGTGCTCTTAATTTACTACATGAGCCTCATGGTGTTTACGGTGTAATTCTGTTATTTTATGCGGATCATTTAAATGAGAACAGCCTATGAAAGTTTAGCTTGGCATTTTAAAGAAAATTTAGAGTCATTGTATAAAAGTCTCTTACATTTTTTGTTCCTACAATATTGTTTGGAATGAGGTTAGGGAAAATGATGCAGGCATAAGGTTGATGTGCTACACTGCTGTTTTAAAGAGAGAGATAGTACTTCCAGGTCAGCTTGTTATCACCTCATCGTGTAAGCTACGTTCCTGCTTGTAATCCTTAACAGTGATGCTCTGAGTGTTGAATTTATGACTGAGAGTATGTTTCTTTGAATTTGTTTATTGGCAATTTGGAGGTTTCCTGTGGCTTGAATTACTTTCTGCTTATTTATAGCGGTACATTTTTACATAGTGATCGAAGGCATGTGCCGCTGGTTTGAAATAAACATTTCAAACTATTTACAGAACAATCAGGTGTTCTGCATCAAATCTGATGCCACACAAATTATATTTGCCACTCCAAAAAATAATTTCTGTCCACTATGAGATAAAGGAGAACAACAGCCTGATACCTGCAGGCCTGACAACAGGAGATGTGTCACTCCTGTAACACCTGTAACATTCAGCAGCCGCCTCATTGTTCTGACACACACAACAAAACTATTGATTACACTACACACTAACTACACACTAACTACACACTAACTACACAAGATTTGCGCTAAACGTCTCAAATCTCTCCCATCTCAAAACACCGCCGTCACTCCTAAAACTTCCGCCCGTTTCTTAACAACTAGATGCCACGTTGCCATATCATTTTTTGATTGGTCGACACGGTACTTTTTCGGACGAATAGGAAAGAGAGAGGGGGGTGGGGGGTCGTTTTTTCTCACATGCGGAGAGTGCTTTCGAGCCTTTTTTCTTATAAAACGCTGTTTTTACCGTTTCATCCCACAGTAAATATAAACAACGATAGTGTTCAGGAAGAAAACCAAACATTGCATATATTTTTATCATAACTCTGGTTTTACGTGGCCTATCAACATAATTTGAAAACTGACATAAAGTCCACAGTTGTCATTAACGTGGCTTCCCTCCACATCAGCCACGCCGCTTTGCTAGCTAAAACACCGGTGTCGGCACATAAGGACGCTGTCATAGCCTGTCAACCACGTTGATGGCTGCGTATATACGAATGTGAATCTGTCATGATCAGACGGTCCTTCCTGGGGCGACCTGCCTGTGTGTGTTTCTCTGTCTCTCTCTCTCCTCCTCCCTACCCTTGCTGTCTCCACCCTGCGGCTGACACACCTGCACCTAATTTGCCACCCAGCTGTCACTGATCATCCTTCGTCGTGGGCTGAGGTATTTAACTGTGTGTCCAGACGGCAGTCGACGCTGGATTGTACTTGAAGCTCGGTAGTAAAAAGTGTTGTTACCTTCAACTTAGCTCTAGCTGGCTAGCCTTCTCACCGGTTGTTTTCGCTCATTTTCAGGAGGAGGAAATACGCAGCAGGAGGTTGGAGAGAAGGAGCCCGCGGGATTAAGCTCTCGGAGGAGAAAAAGCACACTCGGATAATCACTGTGGAAACTCACCTGCGCACCACTGGGAGTTGGAGGAGATCACTATTGGACTTTGCACTCCGCTTTGTTTTGAGATTGTTTTTGGGCACTGTAAATAAACGCACTGTTTGCTTCGCATCCAGAGCTCCGCGACTGAGTCCGTGTTTTCCCATTATCCGTGACAGAATCGCATTATTGGCTGGATTATGGGATAAGGTGGCATCGTTCTGATCCTATACTGGAGCAGCCAGTCACTTACTGACTGTTAGATTTGTATTGTGATTGTCATTTATGCTTAGAAATATCTACTTATATATTCTTAGAGTTTTATAATTAGGTGTAGATTGGTAGAGGTTTGATCCTTAATAGTCTGCAAGCTTTGTGTGCATTCCAGAGCTCTCTGACTTTCACACCCACATTTTAGGAGCATGGGAGAGGTCGTATCTTGTCTTATTGTTTTATGGTAGGATAAACATATCTATATCTGTTTTAGGCTAAGTGCCTTTTGTTTAGATGGACGGCTCTGGGGAGTCTTCCTGGGGTCACAGTTTGACCCCCACACACAGATACAAACATACACACACACATACACACACACAAGGTATTCTTTGTTCACATGTATACCTATATAAGAGGTCATATGTTAATGAACTTATGCATATTCATGTAACCACAATAAAAGAGCAGTGTTACGGGGGAGCGGACGAGAGCAACTGGGGTCAAGCGAAGGAACGGTGCCTGTCCAGTTCTCTCCCGTGCACGTGAAACATAAAGAACTTGCCTACTCGTGTCTTGCTTGCTGTGTAATTACATTGTCGTCAACGTTCCAGCGAATAGGTTCAAGCTATAAACCTATCATTAATTGGTCCTTCGAGCCGGATCCCTGGAGTCGACATTCACCGAGGGGAGAAGAGACACGCTGAAAGACTGATGTCAGCCAGGAAGTTCCTGTGGTTTAGCTGTCTGTCTTTCCTCCTCGATGAATGACGATCGGCGGGATTCGAGGCTGATATTACACGCTAAGCAACACCGAGTAAGTTCAAAGAGCCCGACTCTATAACCGTGTGAGTGTGTAGTTCCTTAGCCGCTTTGTGGGGCTAAGAACGGTGTTTGTCGCTGCTTTGTGGAGCAATAAGTGAGTCCTCCGCCGCTTTGTGGGGCGTTGAGTGAGTTCTCCGCCGCTTTGTGGGGCGTTGAGAAGTTCCGCGGAGTCCAGACTGTGCTGGACAATAGGCCTATTTTGTGTTGTTGTTGTGTTGAGTGTGTTTGTGTGAGTGAGTGCGGAGTAGAACACGTGATCTGTGACGCTGACTGTTGTTGTTATCATGGGTTCCTAAGCAACCAAGAGTGCGTCAGAGGGTGACAGACTGGACTTCGCTGCTGGAAAACAGCAGCCTTGAAGAGCGTGTGGAGAAGGCCAGCCCACATCAGCAGCAGTTAAGCTATGCTCTGGTGAATGGCTTCCCCCACCTCTTGCTGACACAAAATGTTTAGATGATTCTTTAGATTGCCCTGATCAACAACAGCCTGTGCTCCTGACCATTAATTTAACCAGTTGTTAACAGTAATCTGCATTAAGCTTAAGGTTGCTCAAATTCAGTACAATGACATATGAGATGAAGTAAAATAGGCAAATATTTTACCTAATTACGTGCATAGAGGCACTTGACCTGTTTGAAAACTGTCATCCTAATATGAGCCATTGTTGAGATATAGAGCACACCTATGAAAACAACTACTATGCTGAACCCTGTATGAAACAGCTGAAAACTACATGATGGAGAAGCTGATTTAATATGAAAGTGTAAGTCTTTGCCACTGTGGGCAAAGCACGCAACCACTGTGTGAGGTTGCGTTGCTGTCTCTTCTGAGCTGATGAGCAAGCTACACATTATCAGATCAGGAGCTGGCTGAGAACTCATCAAAGAGAGAGAAACAGAACTATGATAACTCGAGTATGTAGCGTATCCGTGAGTTCAGCTTCTTCTTTCAGATGCGCAGCAGTTTTCCTGCATCTTGACTCATGTGTGTAGAGTGTTCATAGCATCAGCATCATGTTTTTGTTTATTTGCTTTGTTGGGTTGAAAAATAATTAAATAAACTTGTGATCATACTTATGGATCACCATGGCACATATCATCAGCCATATGGTCTATTTACGGAGATGAAAAAAGTGAGTGTGAATGTGCCTGACGTCACAGTGTGTGTGTGCGCTGTGTAAAAGTAATTATCTCCAATTGTGAGACCGGTGATTCTGCAGGTCACCAGTTATAAGAAAAAAAGTGTAAAAAAGAGACAAAATCTACATTGTAGATGGAAAATCATGGGAAAAAGGTTTTGTGTTTATTAGCCAAGAACAACTACAATCTCATTTTCTGCTTTTAAGAAAGGAGAGTTCTGTGTGTTGGTTAAGCAGTGATAATAATAATGGAAATGTCTTAGTTTTGTCACTTTCAGATGAAAAGCAGACCTGGATCGGTTTTCCACATGCAGCAGTCGGAAGAAAGTTATAGTTTAACACTATTGGAAATGTTCAGGCCAATTTTTGGCTAACTTATGTACAGCTCCATGTGTCCCTCATCCTCACAAGCGAGCTCTCACTCCTCCCTGAAGACAAGGAATGCAGTTCCAAAGAGCAATAACATGGCAGATAAAGAGACAGCAGCAAAGTCCTGAGCAAAGAGACCCAGCAAGCAGCAGCAGTGTGGACAAACAGCATCAGAGAAGAAGAGCAAACCATCATCCTGACTGATTGGATGAATGGCACTGTGTTTCCAACAAGCTGCAACTTTACTGTGCTTGTGAAAAGAATGTTTGAGGAGAACTGAGGAGGCTGTTGGAGTTTGACATTTGTCACCTTTGGAGAAAATGGCAAGAAGAGACAGTGGAACACAGGACAAAGCTGAAGAAGAACTGCCGGCTATTGGACTGTTGAAGTGGGAGAGGACAACAGAGTGAGAGCAGTAGGTGAGAACACAGAGGAGTGCTGTTGTTTAATGTGGGAAATCAAAATTTGGGTTAGCCAACCTGGGGAAAAGAAAACTGACTGCTTAAGTGGAAAATTGTGAAGGAATCTGAAACACTGCAAAAAGAAACATATACAAAATCACACACAAGGAAAACATGCATTAACCCTACTAACACAAACAAGAGAGCTCATGAAGATTAGGCAGCATCTTGAGCATGTGAGTCTGTTTATCATCCAAGTCACCTCGTGTGATGAAAAGACCAGTGGACTCATAGCACATTAGTTGAAAATGATCAATTAATAGCAGAGAAGTGTGTAGGAAAGGTAGCTTTAAGAACATGCCCTGCTGGAGATGCAGCTCCACAGACATTGATTAAACCTGCCTAATAACACAAACATACATGCAATGAAAATCAGCTTGTTATCTCTCATCAGTGTTAAAATAGTGTAAATTTAACAGACACTTGTTATCAAATGCTGAATTTATCCAATGCTGACAATTAACTCTCTAGGGTGCAGGACAACAGTTTAACTTTTGTGGGAAAAAGATTCTGGTTTGACCAACCAGTGATCAGACAATAAATTTAGTTGTTAATATAGTAAATTGGGAGATGCTTTCTGCCTGATTGATGCAGCACAAGTAATTTACTGTATGAGGGAAATTCTATTTTTGTGATAATATTTTGAACATGCATTTCTGTTGTCCTGTCAACTTAGTGGGTTAATAGCTGATATGCAAATTAGTTGATGGTTCTTAGATTAATGAAAGGTGATTGAATTCTAGCACGAGTGAATGGGATGTGTTGGAGTTTGTAAGAGTGGAGACTCTAAAACACTGAGTTTCCTGTTGTGATGTGCGAGTGAATCATGCACCCAGATACACAACTCTGAATATATAAGAACAAACTTCTTTTGCGAAATGCATGACAACATGTCACATGTTTTATGATGAAGGGAAAAAAGGAAAACTAAATAAAATTTGTGGTCTAAATGAGTAAAAAGTACAGTCCTGGGGATTAAAATTCATAGCTAATGGGACATGAGGCTTATGTTGTGTGTTGTGCGGCTGATGGTTGGTTTTGAATTAATCTAGCTGATGATTTTTCTTTTGTTGTGAAGTTGAGCCTGCCAATTAGAATGATGGTATGATAAACCATGCTAATGGTATGATTTACCCTCCTGAGATGAGGAGTGTGTGTCATGACTTAACGAGTCCTTTTTATTTTGATACTTTCACAGTGCACTGAAGGTTTTGTTTGATGATCTCGTTTGGAGCAGATCTGCACGATTAGAACAGAAGCGCTATACAACGCGTCGTCAAGAAAATTGTTGCAAGTGAGTTTCTCCACATTAAAATGGGCTTGGGATAAAGTCACTTATCTGGGACAATTAGAAAATAAGTTCCTGTCCAAAAGGATTCAACGAGAAAATCCAGTCTAAATTCTTTTCTTTTTGAAATGACGTCATTTTGCTGTGAGTGGATGCTAAAGGCGACAATAGGTTCCACTGTCAGCAAAGAAAGAATGAATGAATGCATGAATGAGTGGAAGAGAAAAAAAAGGAAAAACACTGACTGACTGGTAAAAGCGGACAGAAGCTGACAGACTGACTGACATCACTGTGCGAAGTTAACCCCCACCTGACAAAGGGTGGATGAATCTATGTGTGTTTCTTTTACAGGAGCGGAAAGATGACAACAACATCGAGGTTGCGTGACGATTTAACCTTTTAAATGCCACTTTCTGTGTCTGTGCATCTACCAGGGGTGTTATTCACTACCTTGTGTTGTTCACGGAGGTAACTGTGAGAAAGTGTGTATACACCTGCGCAGCGCTAACATTTCTACAGCATTACAGTTCTTCATGTGATTTGATCATGTGATTTGATCATGTGATTTATACCAGGATAGCTGGTTGATGTTTTCTGCTACAGGATTTCTGGGTTCATGTGTGAAGAAAACTGTGCTTACAGGTTATGATTTGGTGATGCTGTTACATTGTGTTGTTGGGAAAATGTGAAGGTTACTTTGACGATGTGAATAATATGTGAGAAATTTCCTGTGTTGAAACTAGTGTCACTTCTTTCCACAGCTATGGATGGCTAACGTTATGGTCTTTTTATAGCACATGTCAACTTGTGCCTGACCTCCAGGATTGTCCATGTGTGTTGCTGATGTTTGTTTTTCTAAGAGTGCATGTAGAAGATTCAGCAGAGATGGACAAGTAACATGAGAAAGCAAATAAGAGATGCAGTGTTTGTGGAATAGTTTAATATGGGGCTCATTAGCTGGCCACTACTGAGCTCCTAGTGATAGCTGAGTGGATTACATTAATGTTAACTGAGTACATGGGATGATCCGTGTTTGAGGCAAATTATGGTAATAATTGTAGTTTACTGATTTGAGAAAACCTGCACATGATACTTGTCCTGTTGATGCTGAGTGCTTTATTACTCTAATGATACAATTGTTTATAAGTGTGAAGTTTGATTTCACTTCCAGATCTTGTTTTCCAGGCCATGATGGTGTGTATGCAGGCTCCAGGCGGAGCCAGATGTGAAGCAAACTTATTATGCAAAACACACTAACATCTTTTATTGCAGGGTTATAGGTCCGGGGTGGTGCTGCTCCAGAGGAGGAGACGCCCTGATGTTGCCTGGGACATGATCTAGCTAACCTTTTTCTTTCAGACAGGAATCTAGGTTTGATGAGTTGACTCATGGGAGTGTCCATGCATCAAGAGGAGGGGTCCAGAATTACAGAGTTACATGAAACTATGTTTTCTATGTTTTCTAAACTATGTTTTTATGATTTTTGTGTGATTAACAGTTCATTTACGGGTATTAAACCTATGCAAGTGGTGCATCTGTGTTCAGATGAGGCTTTGATGGTCCATAAATGAAGCTCACTGAACTAAAGAATGTGGTTTGATGATGCTTTACATGCTCTCCAAATAGAAGTTTTTCCTCCTAGCCAGGAAATACAGGTGCAGCAGTTAAAGTATTGCTGAAAGGAATCTCCTGAGAAATCTTCAGAGGCCCAGTGAGAAGCAAGAACCCATTCCAGGCAGAGCTGACAGCCCAGGCAGTGGTTGAGGTCAAAGGTCGAGCTGTTTGGGGCCCATCATGAGATCAGATTTCGGAGCCACAGCAAGGACCACGAAGCTGCGTTGGAATGAGAGCTGTGCCAAGGGGAGCTTTCCAGAGGCCAACAGAGGAGATTGTGGACGACAGACGGGCACCTGAAGGATGAGGGGAGCGTGCCAAGCTCCAAAAGTGACAACGCAGGGGGAGTCCAGGATGGCATCATGATTCTGTGAAAAGCACAGGAGCCAGAAGCGATGGTGGTGATGACAGCAGTTTCCTATGAACATCACCTAATGCTGTGTCACTGTACTGTGCAAACGATGACACACTGAAGACTGCTGGGATCATAACAGCAGTAAGATAACTGGATCCAGCACCCTTTCCACAGAGGGTTTTCCTGCACTGGATGGACAATGGAGGAGTCATAAATATCCCCCACAGGACAGAGGCCATAAAACTAGAGTGCTGAAGAGGTCTGCAGCTTTCAAGATAGCTGAGACCCATGTTGACAAACAACAAACTCAGCTGGTATGTTTGAATGTCTATTCCACATACATTTGGACTCTGGTCCTATGAACAGTGATGGAAACAACTGGAAGACACATTTATGATGTCCTGCAGAACTTAAACCACTCTGCAGAGAGACGTGTGATTTACATGTCTTGTGGAGGAGCACAACCAAGCTGGAGTGTTTTTGAAAATGTTAATTTCTCTTTTGACCATTAACAATTCATTTGTTTGCTTGTAGGATGCAGTTTACCATTGAATGAGATTAATGAGAACTTGGATAACTGCTAATATATTGTCAAACTGTGTACATTGACATATGCTGAGTATAAAAATGGTTGCATTGACACAGTCAGATATGACGTGATCATAACTGGGTACTTTTCTAGCATAATTGTCAAAAGGGGGGAAATGTTAGATTTGTATTGTGATTGTCATTTATGCTTAGAAATATCTACTTATATATTCTTAGAGTTTTATAATCAGGTGTAGATTGGTAGAGGTTTGATCCTTAATGGTCTGCAAGCTTTGTGTGCATTCCAGAGCTCTCTGACTTTCACACCCACATTTTAGGAGCATGGGAGAGGTCGTATCTTGTCTTATTGTTTTATGGTAGGATAAACATATCTATATCTGTTTTAGGCTAAGTGCCTTTTGTGTAGATGGACGGCTCTGGGGAGTCTTCCTGGGGTCACAGTTTGACCCCCACACACAGATACAAACATACACACACACACAAGGTATTCTTTGTTCACATGTATACCTATATAAGAGGTCATATGTTAATGAACTTATGCATATTCATGTAACCACAATAAAAGAGCAGTGTTACGAGGGAGCGGACGAGAGCAACTGGGGTCAAGCGAAGGAACGGTGCCTGTCCAGTTCTTTCCCGTGCACGTGAAACATAAAGAACTTGCCTACTCGTGTCTTGCTTGCTGTGTAATAACATTGTCGTCAACGTTCCAGCGAATAGGTTCAAGCTATAAACCTATCACTGACTAACAATTCTGTTTTGCAGTGTTAAGGTATTAATTTTCATTTCAATTCAGGTTAGATTTTTTTTGTGCGCAACACAGATTTTCTTTGCGCAGAGACCGTGCCAGCAGTGTGCAATTGCGCACGTGAGGAGCTTAGAGGGAACATTGGTGACAGACAATTTATAGCAAATTGCACGAAATCTAATGCTTAAATAATCGTGTCTTCAGTCTGTTGTGGTTGTGATACTTGCTTCTAGAAGAGTTTATTTTTAGGAGGTTGTGTTTAATAGGCTTTGTGTCTGTACATTGTGACCATTGTGTTTAATTGTTTCTGTTGAGAGTAAATTCACTCATGTTGACACTTTTTTATTACTGCCAGTTTCAGGGTAGCTACAACAAAGCAGTAAAGCATGTAGTTGTCATGCTTCACAGGCTATATTGTCATTTATACATTTATTTTAGATATTGTGTAAATTCATTGTTTACCAGAAAGTGTATTCTGTTGTAATTACTGTGGTAATATATGCACCTGACAACAACTCTTATCTGTCAACCTACATGTCAGAGCAGCATTGAGAGAATACTTGTGTCTACTAGAGGGCAGTGTTCATCGATAAATGGGAGATTTTCGTATAGTTTAGCTAAACTTGTGTCATATTGTGTCATATTGCATTATTTGCTGCTATCCTTTGTTAATATTATATTTTATTGTGTTATTGACTTTAGTATGAAAAAATTGTGAATCACTGAAAGACACGTTTACTATTTCCTTTTTGTACTATTTCCCACCAAATTCAGACCCATATGCACATCAGCTATAATGTGTGATTAATGTGTGGCAGCGATACAAGAAGTTCTCCAAGACTGTGACATTATCTCATGTCTCTGACCAGACATCATTACAACTGTATAGCACTGAAATACATTCCACAGATGGTGGGTTATTGCGTCTGGTATAAAATGAACTGTCATTCTCAGCAGTTTGCAAACAGTGCTATAAATAATTTATGACACACTGTTAGTCGATCAAAGTATTAAAAATATTTAATGATAATTCTAAAGGCTGCAGTATAGCAAAGAACATTACGGCAAACTGAACAGAACCTTAAACACACTCAGATCTTCAATTTAACTTCAATATAGTTCATAATATTTAGAGATTCTATATAAATTTATGTTTTTTAGCAGCAACAAAGCAACAGAAAGTGGATTTATTCCAGAATTATGATGTTCAGAGTTCAGCTGTGAGTTTAACAGACTACTGGAACTCTAACAGCAGGTTATGGCATGATAATGAAAAAGCAGTTTCCAGAGGGAGCTGAATGAGAGCACTGCGGCACTTCCAACAAAAACAATCAAGTGTAAGCTCCTGTTTCAGAGGAGGCTGAAGGAAAATCAGAGCTTTTGATATATACATATATCATTTTTAAAAACATTTTTCTGACAGCAAGTACAGCGCACTGTGCAAAAGGCAGAGGTGGGAAGTGACAAAGTACAAATACTTCATTACTGTATTTAAGTAGTATTTTTAGGTATCTGTTTTGGAGTTTTTTTTCTGACAAGTTTTTACTTCTTACATTTTCAAAACAGACTGGTTAGTTTAGGATAATTCATAGCGTTTATACTCGGGAGTTAAAGTGAGCTGAGAGGAGTGCAGGTGTCCATAAGTTGTGTTTGTGGTACTTCAGACTCTAGCTAGCCCAACAGAAGAGGAGGAAACATGAAGCGGTTTTCTTTTTACCTAACATCAGCAAACACACACTGTTTGTCTGCATTTTAGCTAGATTCATACTATGAGACAAGATACAACTGTTGTATTTCACAGGGAGAAAACTTTATTCAGAGATGGACAAAGACAAGAAAGACAGGGCAGGAGAGAAGAGGAAGAAGAGAGGTTTGAGTTAAAGGTGAGAGTGCTCAGTAGTGATTGAAAACTTACAGATTTGAAGTTTACTTGTAATCATTTTGAATCAGATACTGGGTTTGTATATGATGTAATTAAGACTCTCATAGTCCATTCAAAGACAAAGGAATGGTCACTTTGACAATTCAATAAAACTTAGCTGTTTAAAAAGAATAATTTATATTTAAATGACAATAAGTGCAAAAGTTTAAATTCTGACCTGAGAGTCTCCAGTGTGCAAGTTGGACACTTCACTCCAATAGACAAAAGATCCACGCCTGAATCCTGCAGGTCATTATTATTAAGCTCCAGCCTTCTCAGACTAGAGGGTTGGGAGCTGAGAACTGAGGACAGAACAGTACAGCTTCTCTCTGAGAAGTTACAGTGGTTCAGTCTGAAAAATAAGCAAACATTAAGATAAATACTGGTTTTGAAGTTTGATGAGGGTGCAGATTTTTTTCAGGAATCCTTAGCGAGTGCAGCTCGCTCAGAATAGTCAATCTTTCAACTGATTGTTAATGAAGCTAAGGACATCTCCAAAAACATGGGAGCACTTTTGCAAACATGTTCTATATTGGCAACCTCACCAGATATGTGAAGATTGAGCATGCATCAAGACATAGTGGTGCAATCATCTAAGTTAGGAAATTTTGTTTATTTTCAGTGGGAGAAACATTTCATCACTCATCCAAGTGACTTCAGTCTCAGCTGACTGCAGGTTTCCCCAACCTTATAAACATACATTTGGATAATGACTGAAACTAGCACCACTGAATGAACAATGGGCTTTGGGGTCAGTTCTGTGATCACTGATAGCTCATTGTCATGACCATTGATTAACAACCACTGATTAAACACCATTAATAACTTATCAAAGCCGACTGATCAAAGACATTTGATCACTGACGAAAGGCCATTGATCAACGATTGATTGATAACTGATCAAAGACCATTGATAATTGATCAAAGACCATTCGTCAATGACCATGAGTACCATTCACAGAGAGTTGGATAATAGCTGCAATCATAGCATTGTAAATGGTGAAAGACGTACCCTTCGGCCTGTCCTCGACTCAGAGATGGTCTTTCCACCAACTTACCCAAGAAAAGATCCTTGGAAAATTGCTGAACGTTGCTGTGGCACCGAGACAAATCCCACTAGTGGAACTGACCACAGCCACAGAAACAGCAATTCGAAACAACAACATTGATGATTGGTCAGACATTTATTTGTCACATGCAAAGTTACACAAGCAGTGAAATTGGGGGGACACATCTGTGTCAGAGTACGTGCATATGTGATTGTGTTGTGTGTGTGTGTGTGTGTGTGTGTGTGTCTGTGTGTGTGTGTGTGTGTGTGTGTGTGTGTATCCTGTGTTTAACGTGAGAGAAAGTATCCTTTCACCCGGTTAAGAAAAAGTCAACAATCAATTGTGTTAGGAGACCAGTTGAGCAAATCCACAATTTGTTAGGCAGGGCTATAGACTGTCTTTTTGCCACGGTTTCTCTGGGCACACCAAAAATTTAGGCGCACCCAAATTTTTCAACCGCAACGCTTAACACCGTAGTTTTACATTTGCACTTTTTTTTTGGGGGGGGGGGGGGGGGGGGGGGATTGCTGTCCATACATGTCAATATTCATTTACCAAATTACCAAATTTCCCCTTGTGGGACAATTAAAGGATTATTCTATTTGTAAATGATTAACTAACAATTTTGTCAACACAAAGTTCTTTATTTGGAGCACATGTCTACAAAAACATAAGTTACTGAAAAGGTTGCTTGTGCTCAAAGTATGTTAAACTTAATCATCACATCGGCCTCCTCTGATGACCTGTTTGCTGCTGCCTGCTGCTAAGATAAGATAAGAGATAAGATAATTCTTTATTGTCATTGCACAGTCATACATAGTACAGTAGTACAATGAAATTGGAAAAACTGTCCTACGTCGGCACTACATATAACACAACACGACACGATATGACACATCACAACGCAACACAAACAACACAACACAGTATATTAACTTAGAAATAAAAAAGAAGAATAAGTGTTATGTGTATTGCACACTGTTATTATTGCACATTAATTATTATTGCACCTTGTTATAAATATAAATATTATTATTGTTATTGTTTTAAACATTGTTACCTCCCCCTAAAAAAAGTCCAGGGAGGTAGCCAATCAGGTCAGCTATTTGCATTGATTAGGGCTATTGCCCTATTGTAAAAGCTGTCCTTGAGTCTAAAAGGCAGTGGGGAGAGGGGACACTTGGGCAGTGCATTTATCGCAGCATATAATGTGTTTTCTGGACACACTGTACTTTTTCAGTGTTCAGAGATTGATGGCTCCATATCAGAGCACTGCCTATGAATTTCAGACGGATCAGGCCTTAACTTAACAAAAGATTTATCAATAGTTCTTTTCATCTTTTCTTATTACCCACAGCTACATCCACTTCTGTCAGGCCTAGGCTACTCACTAGGGCTGGGTATCATCACTGATGTCTCTAATCCATTCGATTCCGATTCACGAGGTCCCGATTCGATTCAATTTTGCCTCAGATAATCAGAAATATTATATTTCTGATCATTTATTAGTACTGATACTGTGAGACTTTATCAGAGGTGTAGCATCACAGCAGATGCCTTTGTGTCAAAGTAACAGAGAATAAAACACAGAAAAACTTGAAGGAGATTTTCCTGGCCTGGCTTTTTATGGCAGATAACCTTAAAAATATTCTGCAACTTTGCATAATTTTAAAAAGTTTACATTTCTTCAGTAATGAACAGCACAAATTAGGCCTTCTTTTCCGGGGACATTTAAGTTAAAGCAAAAAATTTTAAAAAAATAAAAAGACACCGGCCGACAGCGCTGTAATCAACGATAGACTGGTGGGTAATAAGTGAATGAATAATACAGAAAACAGAGATGTGAGATGGGAAACTGTTCTTAAAGTACAGAGAGAGAGAGAGAGAGAGAGAGCGCTGTACATGAAGTGTGATTTTATAGTAATGACGACATTTATTAAATGTGAAGTGTAGTTTGGATCTTGTTTTGCTGCCGGTTCGGTGAATTTTGGTTGGAGAGTCAAACCTGAAGCTCAGAATCTAGCGCAAAAAAGACCTAAACACAAAGCATGGACCCACCGACGCATCAGAATCAGTGAGCTGTCGGCTTTCAGCCCCAACTGCGTATCTGTGTACGTGACATCAGGTGAGAAAGCCGAGAAAGAGAAAGCTGATTCAAGCTACTCACCTCCCTCTTCCACCTGCACTTTCAAACGACAACTACAGGACCACGGCCAATCAGAGAGGTCCCACCCCATGTGTGCCAGTTGTTAACCACATGTAGACTTACAGAGTTTCGGAGAATTCTTTTTTCTTTTTTACTGGAACAGTTGGTCGCACGGGTGCCACGGGTGTTGACTCAGTGGTGCTAATTTCAGTGATTGTGCAAAGGTGCGGTTTTTGTTGAGGAAACCTACAGTTAGCTGAGACTGAAGAAGTAACTTGGATGAAACATTTTCCCACTGAAAACGCTGTGTCAGGGTGAACATAATCCACTTTTTTGAGATTATGCCATTAGAGTCTCAGTTAAATGTCTAGTTAGTGGCAGGCAAACAGGGCATTCTATAAACTTGACTTACAGTTTGGAGCACCACCGCCATTGCCTTGTGATTTGAAATTTGAAATGAAGAGTACCACCAGTTGACAACAAGCAATTACTTAGAGTCGACCTCTCTTGACTTACTGTGGACAGTACATTGTTCAGTCATTTGGAAAGACAACATTTCTGAAAGCACTCAAACTTCTTCACATTTGTCTTCAGACACATCATGAACATTTAGGAACTAAAAAAAGTTTCAAACATCAAAGATCTGAAATATAGAAAAACAACAACTGCTGCACTCAGTGAACTCACCTCAGAGTCTCCAGTCGACAGTGTGGACTCTCCAGTCCAACACACAGAAGCTTTATTGCTGAATCCTGCAGGTTGTTTCCACTCATGTCCAGCTCTTTCAGATGGGAGGGGTTGGACTTCAAAGCTGAAGCCACAAGTTCACAGTGAGTCTCTGAGAGTCCACAACCACCCAGTCTGTGATTATAGAAAATATAAAATGTGTTATTATAGCAGAAAATCTCCATTATAAACACAGACTGAATGTTTATGAAGACAAAAAAAGAGTGACATCATAATCTGATGAACATCTGCTCTTCACATCTGTGCTTCTGCTCCTCTTACTGTGTTTGACACAATGATTCAGTCTCTCTCAGACCTGCAGACTTTTAATCAGAATCTTTGTTTGGCTTTAATCTGCAGATGAAGGAGGAACGATGGCATCAAATTTAAGCTTCCATAGTGTCCACGGTCTGTCAGTGAGATCCGATCCAGAGTGAAGACACACATTTTGATTGTTTCCTGTTTTGTATCTGACTCCAGAACATTTTTAAATGACTTCAGCTCAGTGAACAGTTCCAGCTGGGAAAGATGATCTCTGTTTGCTACCTGCTGCTGTCAGGTACGACTGTTCATGTCCACACACAGGATAAGCGGAAGCGAATGGATGGATGGATGTTGTTGACCACACGGAGAGTTGCAGAGATGTTTTTTTTGTTTTTTGTTACCCGAACAGTTGATCGCACTGGTGCGACTATAGTTTTTTTTTTTTAGTCGCACCATTGAAAAATTTGGTAGCACTCTAGAGCCCTGTCACTACATCCCCCCCAAAATAACGGTGTTTGATAACCAAAGTGATATCAAAATTAAGTGACCGTATTTTTCGAACCATAAGGCGCACTGGATTATAAGGCGCACTGTTGATGTACGGGTCTGTTTTCATACATAAGATGGATTAACCCTTTAAAGCCGGTCGGAGCGGACACGCTACGTTTTGCGTAACTATTTTTAAATCCGAGTAGCTCTGCAACCACGTAAGCTAGCGCAATAATTTTTTTTGCATATGAAACTAGAGAAGTTGTACTTACATCTTATGCCATCAGCTTGTCCTAGGTCACAGTTTCCTTCCACATATAGCTTTGCAAAAACTGCATAAAAAGCGCTTGCAGCAACAAAAATATAATATTCCAGAAAAACGCTTTGCCGATCCGATCAGCTGTTCAAAACACTTCCTACGTCCATCAGCGTGAACTCTCGCATTTCCGCCATGACATTCCCGAAACCGGAAGTGACGTCATTTTGCGGAAATGTAGTTTTTTACCATCGTGGCCTTATGACTCTATACTGGTGTTTTTAAAAGTTATGTTTGACTTTATGACTTTCTGTGTCGTTTCTGGGATGCTTAGGACTCATATTGCACTGCTGGAAATAGTTTATTTTGATGCATATGCTGGTTTTTTTCCAAATTTGCAAATAATATTTATTTTCGTTTTTCCTGCAGTATATGAAAATTGGTGTATTTCAAAAATAAAACTATGAAGACACTTAAAATAAATTTCCTGTGGTGGGAAACTAGTTTGTGCAACTTTTTTGTATTTACAATTTTGAGGGATAAGCCTCTTAAATTTCTCTAACTAGAAATATATGTTAAAAAAACAAAAACGATTTTCAATTTTTTTGTAGTTTATTGCAGTTTTTTGCAATTTATGTAATCACTATGCACTTAATGCATACATATTATTAAAATTTGGGCTATAATGGTTGTATTGATGTATAGCAACTTGAAATGCTCCAAAAAATGGCACTACAGCATGTAAATATATAATATAAGGTCTGGCGGACTTGGTTCTATGGTAGGTCTTAAAGGGTTAAGCAAAACAAAACAGCCTGCAGAAGTCAAATTTTACTCAACTCATTCTTCTTGCCTTCCCCACTTCTGTACTATTGATTCATTAATGTTGAATTCTCTCGCAGCTGCTCTGTTCCCATGTTGTTGCAGTATATTAATGACTAACCTCGTATTGTGAATGGATTATCTCAGTTGTTTTCCTTACTGAAGTTTGGTCAGTTTACAGCATTGCACCATGCGATTGCATTGCACTCTGAGTGATGCCACAGTGTTCGTTTGACTATGGAATCTATGAAATCTGTTTGAGGTCAGTAAGGAAATCAGAATTCATACATAAGGCGCACCAGAGTAAATGAAGGGATTTTAAGTGTGCCTTATAGTCTGAAAAATACGGTACACAAAACCATAAAATTGATCTTAATGGCTGTGCTATGTATTCATATACAAAAAAACTACTGACAGCTAATTTAATTTCGAAATGTAATCTGAAGATCTGAAATCTGTTATTTTTCTTGATTTTAAATTCAGACTTTTTGATAACCTACAGAAACCTGGTGTATTTATGTATAACAAATCTACTGCTCTATGCTGATGATGGTGATGAACCAATATGGACTCACCGAGCCTTTCTGCAGTTGCTCACAGCTGGAAACAGCCTCAGTCGTCCTCGCTCTGATGTTTCGTATTTCTGCAGGTCCAACTCATCCAGAACCTCCTCTGACATCTGCAGCATGAAGGTCAGAGCTGAACACTGGATCATAGAGAGTTTCTTCTTTGATCTGTTCTCTGACTTCAGGAACTCTTGGATCTCCTGAAATAATGAGAGGTCATTCAACTCCATCAGACAGTGGAAGATGTTGATTCTTCTGTCAGGAGAGATTTCATCACTGTTCATCTCCTTCAGGTTGCTGATGATGACTTTGTTATTTTTGTGTTTTTTTGCTGGCCAGCCAAAAAGCCTTCCCAAGAGTCTCTGGTTGGACTCCAGAGAGAGGCCATGAAGGAAACGAACAAACAGGTCCAAGTGGCCATTTTTACTCTTGAGGGATTTTTTCATGACTCTCCTCAGGAAATCATTCAGAGAAGACTCATTCCACACTATCCTCAGGAACTCCTCGAGCACCTCTGTCTTCCTGTTGGTGTGACAGTGGAACATGTAGACAGCAGCCAGAAACTCCTGAATGCTCAGATGAACAAAGCAGTAGACTGGTTTCTGGAAGATCACGCACTCTCTTTTGAAGATCTCTGTACAAACTCCTGAGTACACCGAGGCCTCTGTCACATCCAGACCACACTGCTCCAGGTCTTCTTGGTAGAACGTGATGTTTCCTTTCTCCAGATGTTCAAACGCCAGCCTCCCCAGCTTCAGAAGAACTTCCCTGTCAGCCTCCGTCAGCTCCTGTGGACTCGTCTCATGTCCCTCATGGTACTTGTTCTTCTTCCTCTTTGTCTGAACCAGCAGGAACTGTGAGTACATGTCAGTCAGGGTCTTGGGCAGCTCTCCTCTCTGCTCTGTAGTCAACATGTGCTCCAGAACTGTAGCAGTGACCCAACAGAAGACTGGGATACTACACATGATGTGGAGGCTCCTTGATGTCTTCATGTGGGAGATGATTCTGCTGGACAGCTCTTCATCACTGAATCTCCTCCTGAAGTACTCCTCCTTCTGGGCATCAGTGAAGCCTCGTACTTCTGTTAACCTGTCAACACATGTAGGAGGGATCTGACTGGCTGCTGCAGGTCGGGAAGTTATCCAGACAAGAGCCGAGGGAAGCAGATTCCCCTGGATGAGGTTTGTCAGCAGCTGGCTGACTGATGACTTCTGTGTGACATCAGACAGCAGCTTCCTGTTGGTGAAATCCAATGAAAGTCTGCTTTCATCCAGGCCGTCAAAGATGAACAAAAGCTGACAGACAGCCAGCTTCTCTGCTGTGACCTTCTGTAATGTTGGATGGAAAACATGGAGCAGCTCCAGAAGACTGTACTGCTGTACTCTGATCAGGTTCAGCTCCCTGAATGAAAGCAGAACCACCACACTGACATGTTGGTTCTCCAAGCCCTCTGCCCAGTCCAGAGTGAACTTCTGCACTGAGAAGGTTTTTCCAACACCAGCCACGCCGTTGGTCAGAACCACTCTGATGGGTCTCTCTAAGGCTTTAAAGATGTCCTGGCACCTGATTGGAGCGTCATGGAGGGCGTCCATCTTGGAAGCTGTCTCCAGCTGCCTCACCTCATGTTGGGTATGAACCTCTTCACTCTGTCCCTCTGTGATGTAGAGCTCAGTGTAGATCGTCTTGAGGAGGGTTCTACTTCCTGTTTCATCACTTCCTTCAGTCACACGTTCACATCTCCTCCTCAGACTGATCTTATGTTCATCTAAAACCTCCTGCAGACCAACATCTGCTGAAAGAAAGAAAAACAGAAAGAAAACTCTTCAGTGTCTGAACAACAACAAGAAGTCCAGTTTTCAGAAATGAGTCCATCAGCAGACAGATGTTCAGTCTTACTTTGTACACAGCTGCTCTGACTGGCTGTCTGCAGTCCAGCTCTGCTTCTGGATCTTTCTCCACACTGGGGACAGGAGGAGTCTCCTGATGAAGCAGACTGGTACCAGTATGAGGAGATGCACTGTCTGCAGAACCAGTGTCCACAGTTGGTGGAGACTGGATCCTTCAGGACATCCTGACACAAAGCACAGCAGGACAGCTGCTCCTCCTCACAAACACCACTCCTCTTCCTCTCTCTGTGAACACATTTCTTTATCACTAAAATTGTTTATTGTCAGTGAAAAACATCCAATTTTCAAACATGGTGCAGAAGTTCTGATGGTCACAGAGTAAAAGTAGAGATACTTTCTGTTTGAAGGCAGCGTTCTGTCTGGAAACAAATTGATGCTTCATTGATTTCATCAACACTAATGAGCTGCTTTTCCTGTCTGCCTGTCTTCTTAAACACTCAGTGATCTGCCTGCAGTTTGCTATGAATATATACTTCCTTAAAAGACTTCACAATAAAAGCCTTCCATCAGAGGGCGCTGCTTACATCCTTCATGTTTTCCAGTCAGTGTGCAGAGTTTAGCTTGGTTTAGTACATTGTCATTACTTTACAGAAGTAACTGATTAGTTACAGAATCATATCCAAGGTGAGCAGGTTCCCCTCCAGCATCAACGCTAAGCAGCTAAAACATGAATGAATGTAAACAGTGTCCCAGCTGTCAGTCAGACTGTAGTCTGTACATTACAGATGTGGTTTCTGACAGCTGCAGGATCTAACACACACAGGTCCAAACATCTTTGCCTTTGCTGCTTCTTTATTATTGAACAACACAACATGAAGCCAGCACAGGGAGAGGAGAAGTTATTACAATCAACCCACCGCTGACGCGGTAAGAGTCAGGGGGTCATGCAGTGGGCCAACCCACTCCACCTCAGTCTGAGAGGAACCCACTGAACCGTCTCTGGGTTCTCCTGGAGACGAGCCTTTGTGTCCACACTGGCTCCAGTAGCTCCTCTTTATATATTTATTCATTTATTATTTATCCATCTGTACTTGCAGACTTCCTCTCCCTGCCTATATACAGGGAGTGCAGAATTATTAGGCAAATGAGTATTTTGTCCACATCATCCTCTTCATGCATGTTGTCTTACTCCAAGCTATATAGGCTCGAAAGCCTACTACCAATTAAGCATATTAGGTGATGTGCATCTCTGTAATGAGAAGGGGTGTGGTCTAATGACATCAACACCCTATATCAGGTGTACATAATTATTAGGCAACTTCCTTTCCTTTGGCAAAATGGGTCAAAAGAAGGACTTGACAGGCTCAGAAAAGTCAAAAATAGTGAGATATCTTGCAGAGGGATGCAGCAGTCTGTTAGAGTGGATTGTTAAATGTTTGTCATTTTTATGCTTGCCAACTCTGATGAAAGGGATTCCACTGTCCTTCCCCCCCAGATTCTCGGGGTTCTGGGTAGGGGGCTGTAATGTTTTATTGCAGATACATCCTATCTGGAGGATCTGCTTCTTTTGATCTAAGCTTCCTGCGGTTACAACCTTTTGGTCAGCAGGAGGTCTAACACACACACACACACACACACACACACACACACTCTTGTGTATACATTTACATACAGTGCCTTGTAACCAAAGGGGGGTTGCAAGGGGAGGTGTTTGTAAACTATTGTTTGAAGTTTGTCAATAAAAGGCAGCGAGAGGAGGCTATCATGGGGGTCATTTTGTCATGCTGGACATTAGATGAGAGGCCTCCCTTGCGCAAGTAATCAATCGAACACTGTTGCCTTGTTTTTCTTTCATGGGAATAAGTCCTGGATACAGCGGGGTCTGAGTTAAGACCCAACATTTATTTGGTCCTTCGAGAGCCGGAGCCTAACACGTCGCATCCACCGCGAGGAGAGGGAGAGGACGCCACCGCAACGTCTGGGATGATTGACGGAAAGCCCTAGTGCCTTGCTTGTCACTAGGCCGGAAAGTTTGCGTCTGAACTCCCCTCGGGATGGATGGCGATTGGCGGGATACAGAGACTCTTCCCATGAACGGAAACAACACGAACAGTAAGTATAGAAGGCCTTAGAGAGCGGCTACGTGACCCTGCGTTGACCGCAGGAACGGGAGCGCGCTAGCCGCGTGAGAGAGACGCAGGCTTCTCCGCTGTGTGGGGCGTGGAGACAACCTAGGTTCGGTAGCTCCGCCGTGAGGAGTGTTCGGAATCTCCGCCATTTGGGGCGTTGGAGAGTGTCCGACGGTTGAATTCTCCGCCATATGGGGCGTGTGAGAGTTTTCAACAGAGAGCGCTAGCTGTGCGTTTAGGCGCTAGCTGTGCGTGTAGACGCAAGCGATAGGCCTATGTGTGTGTGTGCGGGCCAGACGTGGTCTGCGTGAGTGTGGCTGATTGTTGTCTTGTGTGAGAATAAAATGTGTAAGGCTGCCTTAGAAGGGGATGTAAAATTTATGGAGAAATTTTCACCGGGCAGCACGTATTTTGTAGTTTGTTGGCGTAAGAAATATGGATTTGAAGGGACATTAGTGGAAGTTCAATGTAACATGCTTGTAGAAAGAATAACTGTAAGTGTGGCAGGTAAAACAGGGAAAGCGAAGCGGAGGAAGGAATTGCAGTTAGCAGTTGCTAAGTTGTGGCTGGAGCAGGCTCAGAAGAGGAGAGAAGCACAGAATGTTAAAAGAGCAATATTATAAGCAGTAGTTATGAAACCTGAGGATGAAATACACTGCAAAGTTTTTTTATTGGGCAGCACGTGGTGTGTGGTTTGTTGATGAATGAAGTGAAATTGTGCGGTAAGCAGAAGTGAGCGTGTCTGACGTCACGGTGTGTGTGAAAAGGTATCCAGCTGGGGCAGACGTGATTCTGCAGGTCACCTGCCCAGCGGACAAAGAAATAACATAGTTGTGTTGGTGAATTATAGCACGAAGAGTGTTTGGTGTTTCTCAGCCTGAAACAGCTGTAATGCTTCTTTCTGTTTTGGAGAGAAGGAGATTTTAAAAAAGAGAGAGAGAGAGAGAGATGTGTGTTGTTTTGAGCAGTGATGAGAATAATGAAAATGTGATGAGAGAGGAACACAAAAACATACAGACAATGCATTAACTATATTAACCCTATATGCATACACAATAAATGATACTCATGAAGACCAGACAGCATCTTAAGCATGAGATTCTGTTTGTCATCTTGTCCAAGCCACTAGTAAGATGAAAGTGATACATAGACTAGTGGACTGAATATTATAGGAGGACAGATGACTGCATCATAGAGGAAAACAGAATGCTGATGAGGGGTCTTAAATGAGTGAGCTGATTGTGAGTTTCTGGTGTGTGAGGAAGTTTTACCATGGCACACATTTGGTTACATGAGAAGAAACTTATTATGTGCTGAGACAACAGGGTTATGCTGTATGTTGTGTGTGGCTGATTGGATGAATGTTTGAGATTGATCTAGTTGTTGATTTGTCTTTTGTTATTAAGTTGAGCCTGCCAAATGGGTTGTTACAATGTATCCCCCTGGCATGAAAAACACGTGTCATGACTTAAATAAGGCCTTTCTTTCCTTTGCTTTCCTTTATTTTCTTTCCTTTCTTTTTATTTTGTTACTTTCATGGTGCACTGAAAGTTTCGTTTGATGATCTCTGTTTGAGCAGAGATGCGCAATTAGAATAGAAGCGTTATACGACTCGTCGTCGACAAAACTGTTGCAAGTGAGCTTCTCCAAAATTAAAATGGGCTCGGGAGAAAGCCACTTATTTGGGACAGTCAGAAAATAAGTCCCTGCCAAAAAGGATTCAGCGACGTAATCCGATTCTAAAGTTTTTCTTTTGAAATGACGTCATTGCTGGCAGTAGAAACTTATTGCGTCACGAGAGATTCTACTGTCAGAAAATAAAAAATGAGTGGAAAAACTGACTGACAAAAGCTGACAAGACTGACTGACTTAACACCGTTGTGTGAAGTTAACCCCCACCTGACAAAGGTGTGGATGTATCTCTGTGTGTGTCTTCTGTTGCAGGAGCAGAAGGAGACCACAGGAGGAAACTTGGGTCACATGACTATGAGAACTGTGCAAATTTAACCTTTTAGTTTAAAATTTTCTGTGTCTGTGAATTTACCATGGGTGTGTTATTTACTACTTTGTGTTGCTCACAGAGATTACTGTGAGAAAGAGTGTATACGAATGCGCAGCGCTTACATTTACCTTTCTTTTTACAGCAGATGGTTAATCATGTGATTCGATCATGTGATTTATAGCAGGGCACAACTTAATGGTGTTTTTCTATCACAGGATTACTGAGATTTGGTGTGAAGAAAACTGTGGTTACACGCTGTGTGTTGTTGATTAAATTACACTGTGTTGTGGAGAAAATGTTGAAAATTACAGGGAAGAAGTGAATACAGTGTGGGATATATTGTGTTTGAAACCAATGTTACCTCTTTTTACAGCATCTCTGGAATCTGGATGGCCGACACCTGACCACCAGGATGAACAGTGTGTTAATGTTTGTTTTTCTTTAAGAGTGCTTGTAAAGGATTCAGCACAGACAGACAAGTGACAATTGAACAAATGTGCAGTGGTTACAGAATAGTTGAATGTGGGGCTCATTAGCTGGCCACTATTGAGCTCACAGTGATAACAATGAGTGGAGTGACAAACTTAAGGAAAGTCACCGATTAAATTGTGGAATAAATTGGGATGATTCATGATTTGGGACAAATTATGATAATAAGAGTGATTTGATGATTGGAGAAAACCTGCACATGATATTTGTCTTTTATGCTGAATACTTTATTACTTTATTGGTTGAAAATGTGAAGTTTGATTTAAAGACTTTGTCTTCCAGGATACAGGCTCCAGGTGGAGCTGGGAGTTAGACAAGCTAAACATTTAATTGCTGACTATTGTTTTAACACAGGGTTACAGGTTGGAGTGAAGCTGCTCCAAGGGACAAACCCTGGAGATTGTTTTAGGGAGACTGTGCAACATTTTTGTACATGTCTCGTTGGGGAGTTGACACATGGCGGAAGCCATGTGGCGAGAGGAGTGTCATTTAAATTTGCAGATGTCGCGAGATGCCATGACGAGAAGGCGTGACTGAGGAGATTGTCCATAAGATGGAAGCTGAGGCCAGGAGAGAGGCTTCAGGAGGATCGGAGATCACCTTCAGCACAGAGAGCTGTGCTACTGGGCTTCCAGGAGATCATCATGAGGAGACTCTGCACAGCAAAATCTTAAATAAGCTGAAAGACTTTCAACGTTGACGTTGAGGAAGACAACTAAGGTGTACGACGTGCTCTGCCTTTAAAATCTTCAGCAACGTTGAATCATGAGAACCTGAGGGAGCGTGCCAGGCTCCAAAAAGTGACAGCGCAGAGGAGGTCCAGCGATTGACTTGTGGTTCTGTGAACAGCGCAAATGCCAGGTGACTGTGAAATAACTAACAGCACTTTTTCCACAAGTGAAGCCAGTAACTTACTATCCTAACAGATTAGCTCTAGTTGCTTGTGCTTTATCTCCATGCGTGAGATCAGAATGTGCAGCAGCTTAAGCTGTACAATGTTTCAGGATATAGTTTTTCACTTTTTGACATTGTTAGTTCTACACGAGGTAGATGTCTTCTACTGCAGGCTAAAATTACATTTCTGTCACCTACAAGACGCTTGTCTTTAATGTTACTGTTACTCTCACAACCATACATAACCATAAAGTGATGCACAATTCTGAATCAGTCAAACCTTTTTGCCAACAACAGAAGAGGGCACTTCTTATAAGTGTAGAGAACAGTAGAGAAGGAGTGTAAGCCGAGGGATGACTTGATAGCTGTGCCACTTGGTGAGGGAAAGGTTTGGTTTGTTGATGGTTTGAGTTTTGCAACAGTAGAGGGACAGACTAAAATAGGTTTTACTGTAGAAGATTATCTGTGCAGCACAACTAACATGTTCAATGTCTGCTTGAACAGCAGAGATGCTGGCTTTAACGGAAGCGTGTAAAGCTGTAGAGAAATAAGATGTGACAATATACACTGATAGCCAGTATGCATTTGCTACATTACATTTCTTTGTAGTACAGGGGGTGAGTCGAGGTGTGACAGCCTCTACAGGGAAACCTGTAGAACACGCCAAACTCTTGCAAAATCTGCTGGAGGCAGAGTTATTGCCCAGTAGGATTGCAGTTTGCAAATGTGTAGCACACATGTGAGGGAAAGATCCGGTTGCATTAGAGAATGCTTTTGCACATAAGATCGCAAACGAAGTAACTTTAGGAGAACATGTTGTTAACGTTTTAGCAGTGCAATGCCAGCAGACGTTGCCTATTATGCGAGGTGCACTGGTGGACATGCAGGGCCACTGACCTACTGCAGAAAAACAGTTGTGACTTACAGAAGGAGCGAGCTTGCAGGATGGTGTTTATTATCTGTGTGATAAACCAATACTGCCTTAGAATTTGTATAAAACTGCTGCTATTTTGCGCCATGGGCTTTGCCATGTCGCAACAGGAGGGAGATAATGAGTAGTTTATACTTTAAGATTAAATACCCTTAAAAAACCTTTTTTGTAGGTCATGTATGATATGATTAAGCACAATTCTCGGGGTAATTTGAGACCTAAGAGAGGGAAATTCCCCTGACCCTGTCACCCATTTCAAGTTCTTCACATGGACTATAGGGCTGTCCAGTTGTAATAACTATGAGTATTGTTTAGTGATAATAGTTCACATTTGTAAATGAAGTGATTAGATTAATGGCACAACATCTAGGGATAACACTAAAAACATCATTGTTTATATCACCCACAAAGTGCAGGGTTGATAGAGAGACCTAATGGAACAGTAAAACTAAGACTTAGGAAGAGACGTAGGACATGGTTAAACGGTATAGAATTAGTTAAGATGTATATGAATGTACATGAGGATTACTCCAACAGAGAATGGTCTGACTCGTTGAGATTATATATGTTAGGGCATTTAGAGTCTAGTCTTTTGTAGTGATGATAGAAGAGAGAGCATATTAGCAGATTAGATGCTTAAAAGGTTTAAAAGTAAAGAAGTCTTGAGAACAAATGATCTGCCAGATGATTCTGTTTCTCCGCAGGAGCAGAGTCTGAAGTCTGGAGATTGGATGTTGACAAGGCCATAAAGAGGAAGTGCTGGTCCAGTCCACGGTGGGAAGGTCCCTATCGGATGCTGCTGACGACGACCACAGCAGTGAAGATCGCTGAAAGGAACACTTGGATACATCAAGCGCACTGCAAGAAGGTAACACACTTCCTGGCCGACTCTGGGTGATGGTGAAAAGGCCAGCGGTACAAAGGGGGGAGTATATCTCTAGGACCTCTCATCTCAATCCTGGTGAAGAAACCAACGGATCCTGAACCCAACTTAGACTGGCTGGGAATGTGCTGTTCGCCTTCTTGTGCCTGTGGACCCAGAGTGGGATGACAGGAGCGCACTTGGACAGAGCAAATCACACCCAGTACCCGCATGGGGTTTTCAACTAACTACTGATGGCAGTTTGTGAACACAACCGCTCACATAAAGAACGAGACCAATGGCTATGCTTGTGATGCCACTGGCTACACATCCTTCTGGACTGAGGCCATGTAGCATCACTGGGAGCGAGACAGTTTGTTTGGTTGCCTTGGCAACACATCCAGGAGTAAACATACTTGGAACACTGCCAACTTTTCAACTTCTGAACCTGAATGGACGGTTGATTCACCAGTAGCTGGGACGGTGAACTGCTCTGATACGACAGACCTGCTAGTCTGACTCAAAGTATCTGACTTGCTGCAGGACATTGAACAGCTAAACGAACTGGAAATAGGCCAGTTGCCTATGTGTATGAAGGCCAATGGATTAGTCCAAGTTGGAGATTTACCATGAAATTTGTACAACATCACCTATTCTTTTTGTGCTCTGCAAGAAGGATGCAAACAGAGAAGCCTTTTGTCTACATTTACATGAACTGAGTTACATGAACACTTCTCTAAGCTGGTTGAGGTTTTGAGCCAAGAAGATCAAAACACCTTGATCCAATTTCCTTTACAAAGCTTTTCCTGTGGTGACAACAGGACAGGAGAAGAGTTGTAAATGCAGATAATTCACCACTTGACTCTAACCCCCACAGGATGCCTACAGTGAGAAGATTTGGGGGGTTGATAGGAGTCATAAAGAAGGGTGTTAACTAGGCTACAGCTTTGAAGTCAGCTGAGAGCCACATGGACAAACGATAAAGTCAACTGATGTGTTTGAATGTCTATGTCTGTATACAGTTGGATTGTAGTGACATATGATTTTTGAGTATGTTGATTATTCTTTTTGACTATTACATTCAGTTGTTTACTTGCAGGAATACATAATGAATCGCATGACAGGAGTAGATGTACCACAAGGCTGGAGAGCTTGACTAATGTCTGGTCCTTGGTGGCATTTTCTTTTGAAAATATTAATTCCTGTTTTTGGACTGTTGACATTGATTTGCTTATGTATAGGATGAATTTTACCGTGTATAAGATCAATGCGAACTAAGATGATTTCTGATACATTTGTTAATTATGTACTTTTACAACAGTATGAATTGACTGACATGAATGATATGACAGAAGCCTGTGTATAAATGACGCCTGCGCTGAAATTGTCAAGCAAGAGGTGCATAGCTAAGAACATACTACACAGGAATAATTTGGAGCATAAAAATCACAAAACAGGAGGGAATGTTAGAGTGGATTGTTAAATGTTTGTCATTTTTATGCTTGCCAACTCTGATGAAAGGGATTCCACTGTCCTTCCCCCCCAGATTCTCGGGGTTCTGGGTAGGGGGCTGTAATGTTTTATTGCAGAAACATCCTATCTGGAGGATCTGCTTCTTTTGATCTAAGCTTCCTGCGGTTACAACCTTTTGGTCAGCAGGAGGTCTAACACACACACACACACACACACACACACACACACACTCTTGTGTATACATTTACATACAGTGCCTTGTAACCAAAGGGGGGTTGCAAGGGGAGGTGTTTGTAAACTATTGTTTGAAGTTTGTCAATAAAAGGCAGCGAGAGGAGGCTATCATGGGGGTCATTTTGTCATGCTGGACATTAGATGAGAGGCCTCCCTTGCGCAAGTAATCGATCGAACACTGTTGCCTTGTTTTTCTTTCATGGGAATAAGTCCTGGATACAGCGGGGTCTGAGTTAAGACCCAACACAGTCTTAAAATTGCAAAGCTTCTGAAGCGTGATCATCGAACAATCAAGCGTTTCATTCAAAATAGTCAACAGGGTCGCAAGAAGCGTGTGGAAAAACCAAGGCGCAAAATAACTGCCCATGAACTGAGAAAAGTCAAGCGTGCAGCTGCCAAGATGCCACTTGCCACCAGTTTGGCCATATTTCAGAGCTGCAACATCACTGGAGTGCCCAAAAGCACAAGGTGTGCAATACTCAGAGACATGGCCATGGTAAGAAAGGCTGAAAGACGACCACCACTGAACAAGACACACAAGCTGAAACGTCAAGACTGGGCCAAGAAATATCTCAACACTGATTTTTCTAAGGTTTTATGGACTGATGAAATGAGAGTGAGTCTTGATGGGCCAGATGGATGGGCCCGTGGCTGGATTGGTAAAGGGCAGAGAGCTCCAGTCCGACTCAGACGCCAGCAAGGTGGAGGTGGAGTACTGGTTTGGGCTGGTATCATCAAAGATGAGCTTGTGGGGCCTTTTCGGGTTGAAGATGGAGTCAAGCTCAACTCCCAGTCCTACTGCCAGTTTCTGGAAGACACCTTCTTCAAGCAGTGGTACAGGAAGAAGTCTGCATCCTTCAAGAAAAACATGATTTTCATGCAGGACAATGCTCCATCACACGCGTCCAAGTACTCCACAGCGTGGCTGGCAAGAAAGGGTATAAAAGAAGAAAAACTAATGACATGGCCTCCTTGTTCACCTGATCTGAACCCCATTGAGAACCTGTGGGCCATCATCAAATGTGAGATTTACAAGGAGGGAAAACAGTACACCTCTCTAAACAGTGTCTGGGAGGCTGTGGTTGCTGCTGCACGCAATGTTGATGGTGAACAGATCAAAACACTGACAGAATCCATGGATGGCAGGCTTTTGAATGTCCTTGCAAAGAAAGGTGGCTATATTGGTCGCCGATTTGTTTTTGTTTTGTTTTTGAATGTCAGAAATGTATATTTGTGAATGTGGAGATGTTATATTGGTTTCACTGGTAAAAATAAATAATTGAAATGGCTTTGACTTATCTATATGACATTTAGCTAAAGGCAGTGTTTTTGGAGTTCAGCACTTTATCCTTGCAGCCCTGCCATGAACACCACCACAGTGTTGTCCTAAAGGAGTCTCATTAACAGCAGCCAGTATGATCCAGGCTTTAGCTGCTGGGTCTCTTTGTGACCTCTCAGACTGTTTAACAGATCAGACACAAAGAGAATCAGAGCGGGGCGGGGGGGCTGGGAGGAGGTGTTGGCTGTCCGATTGGCCTCCCTGCTGCTGCGGAGCCTGGGGCGGTCTGCTTGCCTCCACCCCGGGGGAAAGGGTCACATCTCTTGGGTCTGGGTGCCGTTTCCCCCTCTGGGGGCGAGGGTACCTGGACCCAGGGCATAGAGTATGTTTGGGGAGTATGATTGTGTGTACATGTCTATGTATGTCTATCCCTACGTTGGGTGAGTGCTGAGTGTTTGTATATGTGTGCATGAGGGTGGGAAAGCATGTTTATGTCTGTGTGTGCCTGTTTGTCTGTGTCTATATGTCAGGTCGGGTCTTAGACTCCACCTCCCTGGGTACTCCCAGGCCCTCCAAGTGTGGAGGCCTATCTCCCCTCACCACACTCCCTGCTGGTAACTGATGCCCTCAGGGGTTGGTGCATTGGTGGTTCTTGGTGTCCGGGGCTGGGCGCTCAGGTATGCACCAGCTCACTCCCGGTGGCTACTTGGCGGGGCCTGGTGCCTGTCGCTCGGTCAGGCCTCTTCCGGGGCAAAGGGGGCCCTCGGGCCTCCGGCCTCGGGGCCTGCAACTCGGTTCACTCTGGCACAGCTGGCTGCCGGCAGAGCCGGTGGGCACGCCGGTGCAGCCCCCTCTGGCTTCTGCTCCGTGGCTACTGGGTGACCCCTCGTCTGGGGATCTCCTCAGCCCTTCCCAGGAAGGTGGCACGGATGCCCCTCCGGTGGTACTCCTTGGGCTCTCGCACTCTGGGGCCTCTGGATGTCTGGAGCCTGGATCTCCTCCATGCCTGCTTCATGCCCTGGGGGACGGGGCTATGGGCCTCCACACCCTCTAGCAGACCGTTACATGGGGAAACCTTTTGTATACAAGCGCGTTGATCCACACAGGTGTGCACACGGGTGTTCACTGTTCGTAGACATAAACTACACCTTTCTTAGCTGCTACTTCAAAGCACATTGTGCGCTGTCTGTCCTGCGTGCTGCACAACAACTTTCAATATTTAGTATTTACTGCTGTTCACACTCAGCTAGATTAACGTGATGGTGTTGTGTTTAGTATGTTGCTTTGTTTTTGTTTGGTTTTTTTTGCTTGTCTTCTCTTCTTTTTCTCTCAACAGGTGATCCAGGAGATTTTTTTTTCTTTCCCTTTGTCTTTGTAAGTGCCCTTTCTCACTGTCCCCTTTCCCTTCTGTTTTTCTTTTCCTTCCTCTCTTTCTTTCTCCCTTTCCTATCCCCCTGTCATGTTTGTCCCATCTGTAACAACTGAAAATAAAATAAATAATAACAACAAAGTTTGATCAAATGGACCAATACGGCAATGCCATGATGATCCATTCGGCAAAATAAATCCATTTGATATCTTTGTTGGTCTTCAGACAACAATTCTGACGGCTTAAGAACCAAATGGGACAGGCAAAAAAAAAAAAAAAAAAAAAAAAAAGAATCAGAGCAGCTCTTTAAAGACAAACATGAACCCACTCAGGTCACACTTTCCCCACAGATATGAGCATCACTGTCCTCAAACAGCAAATGACCAAGTCTACCATTTTTATCTTTTCTCTTTCATTGTTTTCCTTTTTAATGAATCTTTGTAAAAAATCTGAGGATTTTTCAGGTCATATTAATGCAGGACAACATAAACATGTAAAGGAGCTCGTCACAGATCTCTGACCTTATTGGTCCAGGTTCATCACCGAAACTGGGAGGTAGACCTTTGGACCGGTTACTCCTCACAGATGGACAGCTGGATCCTGCTGACTCTGCTCTGTCCTCCTCTTCCTCCATCATCATCTTCTTGTGGACGTCAGTCAGTCTGAGAGGTAAACCACAAACACTCAGTAAGTTCACATTAACAGAAGTTACTGAGTTACAGTCGCTGACCTCTGTCCTCTCACGTAACCTAGAAATCAGGTCACATGATCCACATGAGGGATCAGAGAAAACCGATCTCACCCGCTGACTCCCAACAACAAAACACAAAAAGCAATAAATGGGCAGAACATTAGGAACAGCTCTGAGTATAATGCAGAAACGCCGACCTCAGTATGAAACTATATTAAAAGCTCTTTCATGGCCACTCAGACACTTTAGGATCACATGATGTTCACACATGATATCTGTGACTGTCGTAGTTTAACATGTGAACTTCATACATGTAACATTCATGTTGATGCAGATCTCAGCTCCACATCAGCTCTGCTGAATAATCTAAAGTATCCCTGACATCAGGAAACAAGCGCTGTCATGAACACACCTCCATGTTTCTGTTTCTCTGACACACTGAACTCAAATAGTCTGAGGAAACAAGGAAGAAGTTAAAGCTCATTCAGGCTCTGACTTTATTCCTGGAGATGAATGAATCACATGTGGACTGTTTCGTCTCCTCAGTTTGAGCTGAAGAGACTTTAATTATGAGTGGAACTAAATCATCAGCTGACAGCTGTAATCAGCACCAATCAGCTGTCACATTTCACATCAGTGTTTGACTCTGAGCCTCATTCACAGTCTGCTGGTCAAACTCTTCTTTGCTAAATTTGAAAATATCGGCTCAAATTGTTGTCATAAATATTTTGTACTTGAATAAAAACTAGAAAAAGTTGCATTTCCTGCAAATATGCTGTGTGAATGCCTTGTAGTGGAATCTGCTGAAAAGAGCAGAAGTAAAACTATGTTCTGAAAGGAGGTGAATAAACTGGAAATTCTGCTGAAAAGAGGTTAAAAATATGAAAATTTTACTGAAAATAGTTGAAAAAAATCACCATGAGATTGACTTGAACCTGGGCCTCCTCGTCCCAAGTGGGCTACGCATCTCACTGAGCCAAAGCGGTTCTCCGGAAAGTGAAAAGAGGTGGAAAAGCTAAAAATTCTGCTGAAAAGTGGTGACTTTTCTGAATTTTCTGCTGAAAAAAGGTGAAAAAGCTAAAAATTCTGCTGAAAAGAAGTAAATCAGTAGAATTTCCGATGAAAATAGGTAAAGCAGAACGTTGCGCTGAAAAGAGGTGAATGAACAGAATTTCTGATGAAAAGATTTCTTTTTCTGAAAACAGCTGAAAAAGCTCAGATTTGTGCTAAAAAGGGGTGAAGAAGCTGAAACTTGTGTTGAAAAGAGTTTAAAAAGTTTAACTGTGAACAGAAAAATGATTTACCATAAGTGGGATTTGAACCCGAGCCTCCGGCTCTGAGAACGGCTGCTCATATCACTGAGGTAAAACGCAGCTCAACCCGGCAAGCAAAATCAGTGACTACACTGATAATGTGTTCCATTCATTTCAATGGGCAAAAATATTGCATAAAAGATTCAATATCTCAAAAAGTATAGAAGTTATGAACACCAAAACTCATAGCCAGAATTTGCAGAAATAGCTGAATTTTTTAAGATTTGAAGGGCGAAAATCGGATAAAAACTGTGGGACTAGTTCCACGGCGAAAAACATACGGAAGCAACTTGAACTAGAAAAATTTGCATTTCCTGCGAAAATGCAGTGTGGATGCTGTAATGCTGAAGCTGTCTGCTAAAAGTAGCTGAAAAAGTTGAAAAGTTGCAGAAATTGTAAAAACTTTGCAGAAGCAAAGGAACTTTGCTAAAATGTAGTAACTTAGCAGAACTGTAATATCTTAGAGGAAACATAATACTTGGCAGAAATACAATAGCATAGCAGAACTTAGCTGAAATATTGTAACTTACCAGAAACACGATAACTTCTCAAAAATACAAGAATTTAGGAGAAATAGTATAAGATAACAGAAAGAATATATTTAGCCAAACATTCTTAAACATTACAGAAATACTATGATTTAGAAAAACAGTACAACATAGCAGAAATGCAGTGATTTACCAGAGACACTGTAATATACTATTAATATTGAAATTTTAAAATAAATACTGTTTTAGCAAAAATACTCCAGTTTAGCACAAATATTATTAATATAGCAGAAATACTATTCTATAGCAGAAATGCTATATTTAGAATGAAAAATATAATATAGTAGAATTACTATGATTTAGCAGAAATCCTACAATATAGCTTAATAACAGTGATTTAGAACAGATACTATGATTGATCAGAATAGTAATAACTTAAGTGAAAATATTGGAAAGGTAAAATGACAAGCTGAATAAAAAGGAACATGGTTAAGTTCGCTCAAAACTAATTTTTGTTCACCTGTGAAAAAATAAAATAAAAATACATTTAGAAAAAAAACAAATAAGAACAGCCAATAGATATACACAAAATCAAATAAAGATACACAAATCACCAAATACACAGAAAACGAAATATGGGTACACAAATGTACAGAGAGAGACACACAGACAGGGTCTATGCCAGGTATATTTTTATCCAACAATGAAATGCTGCCCTAAAAAGGGTCTCTCTCTCTCTCTCTCTCGCAAACACACAAACACACACACACACGCGCGCACACACACACACAGCAGCAGCAGCAGCATCAGCAAGTGAACAGGGGCTGTTAACAGCATGTTTCTAGGTCAGTCAAACAGCTGTGAGCTTCTTAATTTGAATCCACCAATCAGAGAGGCTGTGTGCTTTTCCCTGCCAAAACTGGTGCACTAGGTGCAGGCTTTTACAGGACAGAGAGAGAGAGACAGGATTTTTGCAGTCTATTTCTCATAGTGAGTACTTCCCTCAAACAAACAGCCGTAAATTCCTAACCGTAGGGGCTAAAACGGTCATTCTTAGACCGTTTTGTTCAGAAGACATGGGAGAATCTTGAAATGTTGACCATTTAAAATAAAAATATGAAACATTATAGATATATGACATAGATGATTGGTTATCTAAGAAGCCAAGAGGGCCCCAATATGCAAATTTAAATGTGCCAGGCCTCAGATATGATTGGCTGGCTGGGGAGCCATGAAGGCAACAATATGCAAATTTGAATGTGCAAGCCCTCAGACATGATTGGTTGTCTTAGAAGCCATTGAAAAAGCAGTAAAACTGTACTATGATTTGGTAGAAAAACTGTAATTAATCAAAAATACTATATTTAGCAGAAATAGTATTTTTTAGCAGAAACACTACATTTAGCACAAATCTTATGAAATAGCAGAAATAGTATGATTTAGCAGAAATGCTGCATTTAGCACAAATACTGAAAAGCAGCAGAAATGTTATGACTTAGCACAATAGTAATAACTTAAATAGAAAAATTGGAAAAGCAAAATGAACAGCTGAAAAATTCCTGAACATGCTAAGGGACACTCAAATGTAATTGTTAAATGAAAAAAGAATCAGCAAAAAAAAGTATAACAGTCACACAATCACAAATATGGACACATATGGAAACACACAAGCACAGAGAGACACACAGGATCAAATTCAGTCAACAAGTCTAAATATATTAAATTAAAATCATACAATAAGATGCTCCAATAGAAATTCTCTCTCGCCCTCTCTATCTCTCTCTCTTTGTCACACACACACACACACACACACACACAAACACACACACACACACACACACAGGGAGAGAACAGCACGTTTGTAGGTCATTCAAGCAGCCTGGGAGCTACTAAATTTGAATCCACCAATCAGAGAGGCTGTGCACTTTTTCCCGCCAAAACAGGTGCACCAAGTGCAGGCTTTTACACATGCAGCACAGAGAGAGACAGGATTTTTGCAGTCTATTTCTCATAGTCAGGACTCCCCTCAAATAAACAGCCATAAATTCCTAACCGTAGGGGCTAAAACAGTCATTCTTAGACCGTTTTGTTCAGAAGACATGGGGGAATCTTGAAATGTTGACCATTTAAAATACAAATATGAAATATTAAAGATATATGACATAGATGATTGGTTGGCTTAGAAGCCATGAATGCTCCAATATGCAAATTTGAATGTGCCAGGGCTCAGATATGATTGGTTGTCTTAGAAGCCATGAAGGCCCCAATATGCAAATTTGAATGTGCCAGGGCTCAGATATGATTGGCTGGCTGGGAAGCCGTCCAGGTCCTGATAGGTAAGTTTGAATATTACAGTCCTTACAGAGGACTGACTCCCTGGGGACCTGGCAGAAATATACAGAAATACAATGATTACCCAGAAATACTGCATTTAATAGAAATACTATGTTTTAGCACAAATACTATAAAATGGCAGAAATACTATAATTAAGCAGAAATATTATATTAAGTACAAATCCTATAAAATAGCAGAAAAAGTATGATTTAGCAGAAATGCTGTATTTAGCACAAATACTGTAAATCAGCAGAAATGCTATGACTTAGCACAATAGTAATAAGTTAAATAGAAAAATTGGAAAAGCAAAATGGACAGCTGAAAAAATCCTGAACACGCTAAGGGTCCCTCAAATGTAATTGTTAAATGAAAAAAAATCAGCAAAAAAAAAAGTATAACAGTCACACAATCACAAATATGAACACATATGGAAACACACAAGCACAGAGAGACACACAGGATCAAATTCAGTCAACCAGTCTAAATATATTGAATTTGAATCATACAATAAGTTGCTCCCATAAAAAGTCTCTCTCTCTCTCTCTCCCTCCCTCCCTCTCTCTCTATCTCTCTCTCTCTCTCTCTCTCTCTCACACACACACACACACACACACACACACACACACACATACACACACACACACACACACACACACTCACACACAGCAGCATTAAGTGAAAAGCATGTTTCTAGGTCAGTAAAACAGCTGTGAGCTTCTCAATTTGAATCCACCAATCAGAGAGGCTGTGTGCTTTTTCCCGCCAAAACTGGTGCACCAAGTGCAGGCTTTTACACATGCAGCACAGAGAGAGAAAGGATTTTTGCAGTCTATTTCTCATAGTCAGGACTCCCCTCAAACAAACAGCCATAAATTCCTAACCGTAGGGGCTAAAACAGTCATTCTTAGACCGTTTTGTTCAGAAGACATGGGGGAATCTTGAAATGTTGACCATTTAAAATACAAATATGAAATATTAAAGATATATGACATAGATGATTGGTTGGCTTAGAAGCCATGAATTCCCCAATATGCAAATTTGAATGTGCCAGGGCTCAGATATGATTGTTTGTCTTAGAAGCCGTCCAGGTCCTGATAGGTAAGTTTGAATATTACAGTCCTTACAGAGGACTGACTCCCTGGGGACCTGGCAGAAATATATAGAAATACAATAATTACCCAGAAATACTGCATTTAGTAGAAATACTATGTTTTATCACAAATACTATAAAATGGCAGGAATACTATAATTAAGCAGAAATATTATATTAAGTACAAATCCTGTAAAATAGCAGAAATAGTATGATTTAGCAGAAATGCTGTATTTAGCACAAATCTTATAAAATAGCAGAAATAGTACGATTTAGCAGAAATGCTGTATTTAGCACAAATACTGAAAAGCAGCAGAAATGCTATGACTTAGCACAATAGTAATAACTTAAATAGAAAATGTTGGAAAAGCAAAATGAACAGCTGAAAAAAGTCCCACAATCACAAATATGTACACATATGGAAACACACAAGCACAGAGAGACACACACAGGATCAAATTCAGTCAACCAGTCTAAATATATTGAATTTAAATCATACAATAAGATGCTCCCATAAGAACTCTCTCTCGCCCTCTCTTTCTCTCTCTCTCTGTCACACACACACACACACACACACACACACACACACACACGGAGAGAAAATCAAGTTTCTAGGTCAGTCAAGCAGCCTGGGAGCTGCTAAATTTGAATCCACCAATCAGAGAGGCTGTGTACTTTTTCCCGCCAAAACAGGTGCACCTGTTTTTACACACACGCAACACAGAGACAGGATTTGTTCTGTCTACTTTTCATAGTGAGGATTCCCCTCAAACAAATGGCTATAATTTCCTAACCGTAGGGGCTAGAACAGTCATTCTTACACCGTTTTGTTCAGAAGAGATGGGGGAATCTTACAGTGTTGACAATTTATCATTAAAATATGAATTATTGAAGATATTTGACTTGCAATGCACCATAACTGAGTAGAGGCAAAGCGAAAACTGCCTTGACTTGCCCTCAAACAACGCTTTCTAACTCTAAATCTATTTGGAGTATAGATATAATTCTTTCACCGTATGAGACAGCAGGCTTTGGTGAACAGTCATGGAAATTTTCAGGTCTCTGTGGAAATCTATCAAAAAGATATGACGAGATAAAAAAGTGCCTCATTTCCAGAGTTTGAAATCTGAAGAAATCTGAGCGAGGGAGAAATTTCCTACCCTCAAACAAACCCAATTCATGGCCAAATGGTAATAGATGAGAAAAAAATTCTTGAATTGTGAGCGTCAGGAGTGTCTGAAGATATATTGGCACAAGCCTCATGTCTTCACTTCGCTTCGTTCGGGAGATATGACGATTCGAAAATGCCTCTCATTTCAGAAATCAAGCGGTGATTTTAAACGAACTCTCCATTGACTTTCTATGGGGAGTTTTGAGACTTTGTGTTGCTCTGAGCAGATTTGCCAAAATTCTATAAATCCGACAACAATGATAGTGACATTTTCTGAAAGCCAGCAAAAATACCTACGTTTTGATGTATAATTTGTGTGGGTTGAGTGAAAATTGAGCGAGTAGCAAGAAGTTGTTCGGACATGAAGAGAAGACTGCGAAACTTACAGTGGCTCACTGAAAGCCAAGTGCATAGCAACCATAACAACGCATGTATTTTGTGAAAAATCACAAAAATGAAACTCAAAACTTAAAGAGGGATAAGATGAAAATGGTAACAGATATGAAAAAGCTGAATCATACATGAATAGCAGAAAACTTTGTGAAGATTTTAAAGTTTGAATGGTTGTTCTAGGTGAAAGTATGAGGAAGTAGTTAAGTTTCAAAAACAAGCAAGTTTTAGCAGAATTTTGGAAGTTTTCCATTCATTTCAATGGGACAAATTAAAGGAAAAAAGCTTAATATTTTAAAAAGTATAATAGTAAAAAATACCAAAAGTCATAGCCGGAAAGAGCAAAAATAGCAGAATAGTTTAAAATTTGAACGGTGAAAATAGCACAAAAATTGTGGAAGTAGTTAAACAGCAAAAAACGTACGGAAGCAACTTGAAGAATAATAATAATAAAAATAATAATAAAGAATAAAGAGAAACAGGAACTCAATAGTGTGGATGCATAAAGCATCCACACAACTAGAAAAATTTGCATTTCCTGCGAAAATGCAGTGTGGATGCTGGAACGCTGAAGCTGTCTGCTGAAACTAGCTGAAAAAGCTGAAAAGTTGCAGAAATTGTAAAGATTTTGCAGAAGCAAAGGAACTTTGCTAAAATGTAGTAACTTAGCAGAACTGTAATATCTTAGAGGAAACATAATACCTGGCAGAAATACAATAGCATAGCAGAACTTAGCAGAAATATTTTGATTTAGCAGAAATGCTGTATTTAGCACAAATCTTATAAAATAGCAGAAATAGTATGATTTAGCAGAAATGAAGTATTTAGCACAAATCTCATAAAATAGCAGAAATAGTATGTTTAGCAGAAATGCTGTATTTAGCACAAATCTTATAAAATAGCAGAAATAGTATGATTTAGCAGAAATGCTGTATTTAGCACAAATCTCATAAAACAGCAGAAATAGTAGGATTTAGCAGAAATGCTCTATTTAGCACAAATCTCATGAAAAAGCAGAAATAGTATGATTTAGCAGAAATGCAGTATTTAGCACAAATCTCATAAAATAGCAGAAATAATATGATTTAGCAGAAATGCTGTATTTAGCAAAAATCTCATAAAATAGCAGAAAAAGTATGATTTAGCAGAAATGCTCTATTTAGCACAAATCTTATAAAATAGCAGAAATAGTATGATTCAGCAGAAATGCTGTATTTAGCTCAAATCTCATAAAAAACTAAAAATAGTATGATTTAGCAGAAATGCTGTATTTAGAACAAATCTCATAGAACAGGAGAAAAAGAATGATTGAGCAGAAATGCTGTATTTAGCAAAAATCTCATAAAAAAGCAGAAATAATATTATTTAGCAGAAATGCAGTATTTAGCACAAATCTTATAAAATAGCAAAAATAGTATGATTTATTAGAAAAGCTGTATTTAGCACAAATCTCATAAAATAGCAGAAAAAGTATGATTTAGGAGACATGCTGTATTTAGCACAAATCTCATAAAAAAGCAGAAATAGTACGATTTAGCAGAAATGCATAATTTCGCACAAATCTCATAAAAAAGCAGAAAAAGTATGATTTAGCAGAAATGCTGTATTTAGCACAAATCTCGTAAAAAAGCAGAAATAGTATGATTTAGCAGAAATGCTGTATTTAGCACAAATGCTGAAAAGCAGCAGCAATGCTATGACTTAGCACAATAGTAATAACTTAAATAGAAAAATTGGAAAAGCAAAATGGACAGCTGAAAAAATCCTGAACATGCTAAGGGTCCCTTAAATGTAATTGTGAAACGAAAAATAATCAGCAAAAAAAGTATAACAGTCACACAATCACAAATATGTACACATATGGAAACACACATGCACAGAGAGACACACACAGGATCAAATTCAGTCAAGCAGTCTAAATATATTGAATTTGAATCATACAATAAGATGCTGCCATAAAAAGTCTCTCTCTCTCTCTCTCTCTCTCTCTCTCTCTCTCTGTGTCACACACACACACACACACACACACACACACACACACACAGGGAGAGAAAATCAAGTTTCTAGGTCAGTCAAGCAGCCTGGGAGCTGCTAAATTTGAATCCACCAATCAGAGAGGCGCTGTGCACTTTTTCCCGCCAAAACATGTGCACCTGTTTTTACACACACGCAGCACAGAGACAGGATTTCTGCAGTCTATTTCTCATAGTCAGGACTCCCCTCAAACAAATGGCCATAATTTCCTAACCGTAGGGGCTAGAACGGTCATTCTTGTATTCTATTTTTATCCTATTGTATATTTTACTCTATTTATTCTACTGTATATATTATTCTATTTTTATTCTATTCTGTACAGTTGTGTACTGTATTTATTCTTTTTTTATTCTATTCTAATTGTCCTTCATAACTTTTGCACTGTCCACTTCATGCTGTGACAAAACAAATTTCCCACGTGTGGGACTAATAAAGGTTATCTTATCTTATCTTATCTTATCTTACACCGTTTTGTTCAAAAGACATGGGGGATCTTCAAGTGTTGACAATTTATCATTAAAATATAAATTATTAAAGATATTTGACTTCTAATGCACCATAAGTGAGTAGAGACGAAGCGAAAACTGCCTTGACCTGCCCTCAAACAACGCTTTCTAACTCTAAATCTATTTGGAGTATTGATATCATTCTTTCACCGTAAGAGACAGTAGGCTTTGGTGAACAGTCATGGAAATGTTCAAGTCTCTGTGGAAATCCAAAAAAAAGATATGACGAGAGAAAAAAGTGGTTCAATGTGTCAGGCCTCACATATGATTGGCTGGTTGGGAAGTCGTGCAGGCCCTGATATGTGAATTTTTATATTATAGTCCTCACAGAGGATTAACTCCCTGGGGAGGTGGCAGAAATATATAGGAATACTATGATTACCCAGAAATACTGTAGAAATACTATGTTTTAGCACAAATACTAAAAAAAACAGAAATGATGTACTATGATTTGGTAGAAAAACTATAATTAATCAAAAATATTATATTTTTTAGCAGAAATACTAATTTCTGCACAAATCTTTTAAAAATAGCAGAAATAGTATGATTTAGCAGAAATGTTATATTTAGCACAACTCTCGTAAAAAAGCAGAAGTAGTATGATTTAGCAGAAATGCTGTATTTAGCACAAATCTCATAAAATAATAGAAATAGTATGATTTAGCAGAAATGCTGCATTTAGCACAAATCTCATAAAATAGCAGAAAAAGTATGATTTAGCAGAAATGCTGTATTTAGCACAAATGTTGAAAAGTAGCAGCAATGCTATGACTTAGCACAATATTAACAACTTAAATAGAAAAATTGGAAAAGCTGAACAAATGCTGAACATGCTGAGGGTCCCTCAAATGTAATTGTTAAATGAAAAAAAATCTGTAAAAAAAGTATAACAGTCACACAATCACAAAGATGGACAAGTATAGAAACACACAAGCACAGAGAGACACACACAGGATCAAATTCAGTCAACCAGTCTAAATATATTGAATTTAAATCATACAATAAGATGCTCCCATAAAAAGGCTCTCTCTTTCTCTGTGTCACACACACACAGAGAGAGAGAGGGAGAGAGAAAATCAGGTTTCTAGGTCAGTCCAGCAGCCTGGGAGCTGCTAAATATGAATCCACCAATCAGAGAGGCTGTGTGCTTTTTCCCGCCAAAACAGGTGCACTTTCTTTTACACACACGCAGCACAGAGACAGGATTTCTGCAGTCTATTTCTCATAGTCAGGACTCCCCTCAAACAAATGGCCACAATTTCCTAACCATAGGGGCTAGAACAGTCATTCTTACACTGTTTTGTTCAGAAGAGATGGGGGAATCTTACAGTGTTGACAATTTATCATTAAAATATGAATTATCAAAGATATTTGACTTGTAATGCACCATAAGTGAGTAGAGGTGAAGCAAAAAAACTACCTTGACCTGCCCTCAAACAACGCTTTCTAACTCTAAATCTATTTGGAGTGTCGATATCACTCTTTCACCATAAGAGAGAGCAGGCTTTGGTGAACAGTCAGGTCTCTGTGGGAATCCAAAAAAAAGATATGACGAGAGAAAAAAGTTGTTCAATGTGTCAGGCCTCAGATATGATTGGCTGGTTGGGAAGTCGTGCAGGCCCTGATATGTCAATTTGAATATTATAGTCCTCACAGAGGATTAACTCCCTGGGGAGCTGGCAGAAATATATAGAAATACTATGACTACCCAGAAATACTGCATTTAGTAGAAATACTATGTTTTAGCACAAATACTATAAAATGGCAGAAATACTATATGAAGTACAAATCCTATAAAAACAGAAATAGTGTACTATGATTTGGTAGAAAAACTATAATTAAATCAAAATTAGTATATTTTTTTTAGCAGAAATACTAATTTCTGCACAAATCTTATAAAATAGCAGAAATAGTATGATTTAGCAGAAATGCTGTATTTAGCACAAATCTCATAAAAAAGCAGAAATAGTATGATTCAGCAGAAATGCTCTATTTATCACAAATCTCATAAAAAAGCAGAAATAGTATGATTTAGCAGAAATGCAGTATTTAGCACAAATGTTATAAAATAGCAGAAATAGTATGATTTAGCAGAAATGCTCTATTTAGCACAAATCTCATGAAATAGCAGAAATAGTATGATTTAGCAGAAATGCTGTATTTAGCACAAATGCTGAAAAGCAGCAGCAATGCTGTGACTTAGCACAATAGTAATAACTTAAATAGAAAAATTGGAAAAGCAAAATGGACAGCTGAAAAAATCCTGAACATGCTAAGGGTCCCTTAAATGTAATTGTGAAACGAAAAATAATCAGCAAAAAAAGTATAACAGTCACACAATCACAAATATGTACACATATGGAAACACACATGCACAGAGAGACACACACAGGATCAAATTCAGTCAACCAGTCTAAATATATTGAATTTAAATCATACAATAAGATGCTCCCATAAAAAGGCTCTCTCTTTCTCTGTCACTCACACACACACACACACACACACACACACACACACACACACAGGGAGAGAAATCCAAGTTTCTAGGTCAGTCCAGCAGCCTGGGAGCTGCTAAATTTGAATCCACCAATCAGAGAGGCTCTGTGCTTTTTCCCGCCAAAACAGGTGCACCTGATTTTACACACACGCAGCACAGAGACAGGATTTCTGCAGTCTATTTCTCATCGTCAGGACTCCCCTCAAACAAATGGCCATAATTTCCTAACCGTAGGGGCTAGAACAGTCATTCTTACACCGTTTTGTTCAGAAGAGATGGGGGAATCTTACAGTGTTGACAATTTATCATTAAAATATGAATTATCAAAGATATTTGACTTCTAATGCACCATAACTGAGTAGAGGCGAAGAGAAAACTGCCCTGACTTGCCCTCGAACAAAGCTTTGTAACTCGAAATCTATTTGGAGTATTGATATCATTCTTTCACCTTAAGAGACAGCAGGCTTTGGTGAACAGTAATGGAAATTTTCAGGTCTCTGTGGAAATCCAACAAAAAGTTATGACGAGAGAAAAAAGTGGTTCATTTCCAGAGTTTGAAATCTGAAGAAATCTGAGCGAAGGACGAATTTCCTACCCTCAAACAAGTCTAACTCATTTCAGAATGGTAATAGGTAAGGAACAAATTCTTGAATTGTGAGCGTCAGGAGTGTCTGAAGATATACGGGGACAAGCCTCATGTCTTAACTTCGCTTCGTTCTGGAGATATGACGATTCGAATATGCCTCTCATGACAGAAATCAAGCGGTGATTTTGAACAAACTCTCCATTGACTTTGTATGGAGACTTTTCCGACCTTGTGTTGGTCTGAGGAGATTTGCTAAAATTCTATAAATCCCACAACAATGACAGTGACATTTTCTGAAAGCCAGCAAAAATACCTACGTTTTGATGTATAACTTGTAGAAGTTGAGTGAAAATTGAGCAAGTAGCAAGAAGTTGTTCGGACATGAAGAGAAGACTGCAAAATCTTCAGTGGCACACTGGAAGCCAAGACCATAGCAACCATAACAACGCATGTATTTTGTGAAAAATCACAAAAATGAAACTCAAAACTTTAAGAGGCATAAAAGTAAAACGGTAAAAGATTTGAAAAAGCTGACTCATACCTGAATAGCCCCATAATTTGACAACATTTTAAAGTTTGAATGGTTGTTCTACGTGAAAATATGAGGAAGTAGTTAAGTTTCAAAAACAAGCAAGTTTTAGCAGAATTGCGCAAGTTTCCCATTCATTTCAATGGGACAAATTAAAGGAAAAAAACTGAATATTTCAAAAAGTATAATAGCAAAAAATAGCAAAAGATATAGCCGGAATAAGCAAAAATAGCAGAATAGTTTAAAATTTGAACGGTAAAAATCGGCTGAAAATTGTGGAAGTAGATCCACG